>NW_015169789.1:679153-734832 GCF_001447785.1 Gekko japonicus
CATTCCTGGCTCCCATTATTTCCAATGGGCCTTCAAGTGTTTCCGATTGTTTCCAATGGGCAATCCTGTCCTTCCTTTTAGTACATCCCCTTCCAGATCTAGCCTGACACTCTAACCACTACACGATATTGCCACCATCAAATCACCATCAAATCACCGATTCCCACCAACACACACAGACAGCCCTCAACTAGATGAGCTGAACTGGACGACTAGACTACAACTAGGCACGTATTTCCTCAGCCCTCCTCCTAAATATAAATGCAACAGTAGAGTGAAGAAGGAACTTATTTTTTCTTCTTCAGTAGAAAGCTGCCCCCTCCCCCCAGACTGGTGGAATCTGTATAGACTGATCCTTGTGGTTGAACAGATTATTTTCCCCATATTCTAAATGCACACTAGACAGATGTGGTGGATAAGTACAGATGCTGCAGAAAGGATATTCAGGTGGTACTTTGGTTTGCTAGAACAATCTCATATAGCGGCAGATGTTGCCACTCAGATAATGGGAGTGAGGAATAAGAGTGGAAGATACTAAAGAGTGGGGGGGGAGCAAGGAGAGCCAGGAAGAAAAGGAGGAGGTAGCAGAAGGAAATGAGTGGAGCGGGAACAAAGTGGAATAATGGGGGATGCAGACAGTGTGAGTGGGGGGAGCAAGGGAGCAGATTCAGTGGAAATACCCCCCCAATCCACCATCCAACTAGAGAAGCCCAGGGCCAGCACTGAAACAAGGGCCAAGGCTAAGCCACGTCCCACAGCATGCCACACTGGAAACAAAAGCAAGGGAGCAGATTCAGTGGAAATACCCCCCCCCCATCCTTACGGAAACCAAGGTACTTAAAGCCAAATCATCTTGGCAATTCCAACTAGAGACACCCACTCACCCCCTGCTGCCCCCACATGAGCCCCTCTGGTCTCTACCTGGACTTGGGAGTCCTGCAGGCTGCACTCCGGTGGAGGGAGGAATGGATGCTGGAAATGCAGCAGCACAAAAATGAGGAGGTAATTCTAATCCACAAACCCCAGCCAGGCAGCCCCACAGCAAAACTCCTCCAAGACTGGCTGCTGCTGCTGAGCTGCTGAAGGTGGACAGAAGCTGAGCTGTGCTGCCAGGTCCGATGGAGGAAGAGAAGAAGGAGCTATATGGCCCAGGGCCCTGCAGGGCAGGCATAAAGGCTCACGTGGTCTCTGCTGCTGTAGTTTGCAAGGAAGAGGAAGTGGGAGCGTGGCTTAGCTAAGCTTGTATTTGCCGGGCTCTTTGCTTAGAGCCCACCCATTGGTCCAAAAGCCCAATAAGAGGCAGGGTAAGGCAGCCAATGAACTGAGATCAGGGTGGGGACTCAGGCTCCGTTCCTCTTTCTGTTTTGTCCCCTCGTCCTGCTCTTCTCCTGAGTCCTCCTGACTGTGCAAAATCATGAGGGGGGTGAGGGGGCCAGGGGGAGCCGAGGATTGGGGAGGGGGGCCCATTAAAATCACCAGGGGGCCTGCATTGTAGCCTCATGACTGTGGAAGAGAACCTTGAAAACGTTTGGGCCATGTCTGCTAATGCCACTAGTATGATGTTTCCACCAACCAAGTAGCAGAATATTTGAATGCTGTAATCCTTCTGATGCACCATCCGCCCATTTCCCTTTCCCCTACATGCACATTGTTTTTCTAAATTCTATTCACACTTCAGTCTCTGCATCAACATCTTACATTATAAAAAGTAACAATTTTGCAATATTCATATACTAGGAATGCCAACATAAAAACAAATCGGCTCATAGTATTCTGATCCCATAATCTGAATGTTCCATTGGAAGAAAGTGTACTGTTGAAGTGCAGAAATCTTATGTATACACACACACACTTTAGGACTTTAGGCTGCAGAGCAGCAACCCATAGACTTGTTCACCGCTTCTGTGCTGCAAACTATTTTCATAGACTACTAGCATCAATGTAGGTTATCACAGTAAAGTGCTGAGAAATCAATTAATGACCCTAACAACTAGGGCATATGCCAGGATACTCTGCTCTCAGAGAGCATAGTCTAGTCGGATTGAACTAGAGCCAAACCTTGCCATTCTGGGAGTAGAATCTGGAGACTGATGCTAGGGATGTTCGTATGGGGATGGAAGGGTGTGGATGAAAAGAGATGTAATACAAAATAGAGCTCACGGCTCATTCTTCAATTGCAGCACAAACCCAGCTTCCCAAATAAAATGACAGGCATGCGTGTTAGCAAACCAAACTCCAGTCAGCTATCAATCTTCCCCTCTCCCCATATGCATCATGCACGTTGCCTGTCCTGTCTGGAAAAAAAGAGCCATATTAATGTTCTATGTATTTATCTGCTCATTTGTCACCTTATTTAAAAAATGAAAAACTATTCTAGGGGTTAAAGAGGAGAAGAGGTGTCACAGGAGCCAGCCAATCAGTGCTGTGCACCGTTGGTTTCTGCTGCACACTTACAGAACTTTTTTTGTTTTTGACACTAGAGAGAAAAGTATATTTTGACTGAGGATTTAAGAGACAGCCACACTGCTCTAAAAAAGTTATGAGTGTCTTCACCCTGAAATTTACACAGCCTAAGAAGGAGAGAGGCTCCAAGACCAACAGCCAGAGCAACCTACAGTCCCATATCTATGAATTCAGAAGTGATGCATGGGCTGAGGCTATGTGGATACGGCTTTCTATGCTTATCTGACATGACAGGCAATGGACTGGGAGAATTCCAAGGTAATCATAAGGCCTGGGAGGAAATAGATAGCCATACAAGCACCAGCTGTCTGGTGCAGCATAAAGTTCCTGCTACACGTTCTAGACTTGGAACAGAGCCTGGAGACTATGCCACCCTAAGATTCAGTGCTCTCTGCTGATGACATGAAAATCAATGTCAAAAAGAAAAAAAAATATAGTATGATTGCTGTTTTCTACAGACTCTACTACAAGCCAGTGCAATGGAATGCAAGTAGAGTAAAGAGACATCTGTTGATTCTTCATGGGCCAAGTCAGCTGAGGGAAGTGAAAACAGCACAACAGTGCACATGTCTATGTAGTGACATATGCTCAAATGTGAGAGAAAGAACAGCATACAGGCACAAGAGTTGTCTTCCTGGATCAGACCATCTTACAGCACTCTGTTTCTAACAGCAACCTGCAAGATCTTCTAGGAAAGTCACATGCTGAGTAGGAAGGTAATGTCTACCCCTAGTCATTTGTTGCCAGAATCTTGAGCTCAGAGGCAGAGTGCCTCTGAACATGCAGTTTCCATTTGGCTATCATGATTAATGGCTATTAATAGACCTATGACCCACAAATTCATCTAAACTTTCTTTTAAACTAACAAATCATTTTAAAAAGCAACAGCCATGTGTTAAAAGTGTATGTGGCTGTGTAAACTGGGTCACAGCCATTTGATCCTGGCCATGACACCCCTTGGCAAAACACAACGTATCAGACTGCCCACCTGACCACTCAGAAACAGCAATGCAAGAGGCAAGCAGCAGAGATAAGGGGAAGTGCCATATACCATTTCATTTATTTCTCTCTACCATTACGTCTATTCATTTCCACAGTTTAACCACCACCCCCCGCAAAACCTTACATGCACTCAAGTTAGAGAGCTCAACATATAGACAGACATAGGGAGATTCTTCAGTGGTTATGCTGACAGTTTCCTGTCAGCATTTCTTGCCAACCCACATTTATTTCTAGGCCATTCACTGTAACTTCTATGCCTCTATTCACAACACCCTTCCACTAGCATCTTGGGAAACTGGCTGTGAACAGCAATCACCTATAAAATGAGAGCCTTTCAACTGCCAGTTCTGTGGGAAGATGTACAAAGGTAAGAATGGGAACTTCCTATCACAAAGTGTGGTTTGTAGGAATGGAATCTGGGCAGCAAAGACAGGAGAAATAAAATATCTGGCCTCATCTGACTTTCCCTGCTCCTTATCCCTGCACTCTTTCTTGTGGTCCCAGAAAGCCACCCGACTGCCTACCTGCTCAGTGATGAGAGGGGAAAGGATTTTATTCCTCTCCAATACTGGAGCTCATGTGGCTGGTTCTTTCCTCCCTCCCTTCCCCTACTCAGATATATGTTGCTGCATATTTTTTTTAGGCTTTTACCAAGGATTTCTATGCCACTTGTTCCTCATACACTGGTTCCTACTGTGACTTACACTTCCCATCTGGTTCTAAATCGATCCTTTCCCCATGGGTGGCACCCATTCTGTGATGTTTCCTCCCTTCCCTCAGGCAAAGTATCAAGGAAGCCTCCTATTGAGCCATGATGACATGGGCCTCTGTGTCTGTCTTGAGCAGCTTTTATGAGTTTTGGAAGGAAACCCCAGGAGCAGCTATCAGTAGGGTATTACATGAAAATATTATTTAATGATATAATAAAGGGTGGGGGGTCCTTCACATAAGAAGACAGCAAACACTACAACAAGATGCCTCCCGGAGCTCTTCCACCAGGCCTTCAAGTAGGAGCCGCTACCAACAAAAATTAACTGGGATAAGGCCCTCCTGACAACAGCAACTGCCTGCGATGTCAATAGTAACATACTCTGGCCACGCTTTTGCGATATCTGTTACATCATGACCACAGCTACCACCCCTAGTACTTTAACTGCTCTTAATTGTACTTATTTGTGATTTGCTATTTGTAACAAAAATGAATTTTAAGATACTTTGTATGTAATGAATTGTTGTTTTATTGTTTTTTACCTTTTAACGTGAGCCGCCCTGAGCCTGCCATGGCGGGAAGGGCAGGAGACAAATTGAATGAAATAAAATAAACAAATAAATAGCCTCATATATTGTATTCCGGTTGACAGGGCCAACTTTATGATGAGGCGATTTGAGGTAGATGCCTCAAGCAGCAGATTTTGGAGCTAGCCTCTTCTCCCACATGCTGTCTGTCTGCCTACTTGAGACCAGTCCAATGGCCACCCCCACCCTTGGAGCCACCAAAGAGAAGTCCTCTTACCTCTTTGTTCCCTCAGGCCTCTTTGAAAGCAGTGTGGCAAACCGCATGTTCCAGTTCCCCAGCTCTGAGAGATTTGCTCTTCTCATGAGAATTCAGCTCCCATTTCTGGTTGCCTGCTCCCAGGCAACAAAAATGGTGGCCAGACTCTTGTGAGAGGAAGTAATCTTATGAGAGTTCCTGCGAGAAATGCTTTGTTTTATATTCTATGGATAACCAATATTGCTTCTTTCTACTCTCTGGTTCCTATTAGGTTCTTCATTTTCCTCACTAAAACATTTGGCTTGCATTGCTATAAATTAGTCTCTGATGTGCAATTTAAGGAATACTAAAAAGAAGGAGTGAACAGGTTAAACTGCATGCTCTGATTCCAGATCTGGAAGAGTATGAGGACTCAGATTGTCCTGGCTGACTGCTGCCAGCAGCAGAGAGCCAGTGAGAAACAGTGGTTAGAGTATCAGACTGGAGGATCTGGGGGAATCCAGGTTCAAATCCTCACTCCGCTATGGAAGTTTGCTAGGTGACCTTTGGCCAGTCACTCTCTCAATCTAACTTACCTCACAGGGTTGTTGGAGTGAGGATAAAATGGAGGAAGAGAGAATAATGTAAGCCTTTTGGGATCCCTTTTGGGGAGAAAAGCAAGTAATAAATATCTAAATAAATAAACAAGAGGAGGTTTGCTCCTGAAACAGCCAGGGCTAGTGTCCCAATACCAATGTGTTTGCAAACAGGGCTCACTCCTGCTCTCTGCAGGGACCACAGGGGGCCCAATGGGGATCTAGGGATTGAAGGAGCTGTCATAAGACCCACATACAAGATTTCATATGCTCAGAATGTGTCCGCAAGGGAGAATGCAAGTAACTTATTTTCATATCTCAGAAATGTCTACTCCTATGGAAGGAAAAGATATTGGAAAGCAAATTGAAACCACAGACAGCTGCTGCTGACAGCAGCCACTCCATTTTCTGAACATCTGGGAAGGCAGCTTGGGACAGAAAGAGAGAGAGAGAGAGAGAGAGAGAGAGAAAGAGAAACAGAGAGAGAGAGAGAGAGAGAGAGAGAGAGAGAGAGAGAGAGAATATATGAGTCTGGATCTTCTAATTGACACCATCATTGTAGCAGAGTGGGTGCACTGCCAAAGTATTTCCAAATTCCATTTCTGGAGTGAGATCTGGAAGCTAGGGCCAGGGCTGTTTGTTGAATATGTTAAGATTTAATAAGGGGATTATTCATGGAAAAAGGAATTTGAGTTCCAGCCCCTGCCAGGCCCTGCCTTTTAGCAGCTTCCAAGTTGAGCAAATTGGGAAGGAAGGAGGACAACGCCTACAAATAAAGAGCAGCTGGTGAGTGACCCAGCACAAGGTGGCCAAGCTAGAAGGGCAAAGCAATCTCACTCTATTCAGCTCTTTCTGTCAATTGCCAACTGCAAAGGGACACCCGATGACATCATAAAAAGGAATGATGAAGCCCTCTTTTCAGCCTTTTGCTGAGCCGGCAGATGAAGGCTTTGATTGAATCAAGATGGAAACATGCAATACTAATTTGTCTCATAAGAGGCTGCTCAGCCATGCTTGGCTGGAGGCCATGGTGAAGACATCTCTCCATTTACACTCAGAAGATAGTACCCAACATGCATTATGTTCAGTTGCAAGAAAGGAGAGGAGGGACAGCTGTGAACAGTCTCCAAAATCCTGTAGTTCTCAAAGCTACTAAAGGCAGCAGGTAGAAGGAAAAGAGTTATCCAGCCTCCCCAAAACAGTCTTTGTTCTAAACATTACCAGAGTTGAACAGACGCTCTCGTCTCCTTTTGAGCAATAAATATCCATTGGTTTGCACCAGTTAATTTCTTAAAGGGCAAGATGTTTGAGGATCAACCCCACTTACCCAGTACGTTAGAGAAAGACATATGCTCAGAGGCACTTTCCTCATATCTTCCGGGGCTACACCTGAAAACAGGCTCTGTGGGCTTGAAGAGACTGGTCTCAAGTTACACCCTATTTGAACAACATGGTCCGACAGAGGATGCTTGGAAGACAAGAGGGTATCACACCTATTTCTCAGCTTTCTCCAAAATAAATGATTCTAAAGTAAATCCATTGACATGAGTGCTAAGCAGGCAACCTGCCAGCCCAGTCACAGCCTCTTGCGATGCAAACTTTTGCACATAGCTTGAGTTCTTAATGGAGGAATAGTGTCTTGACTTTATGCCTCCCTTCAAACAGTATGACTCAAGTTATTTCCTGGGAGAGGGAATAACCAATAAGTAGAGGCCCTGGACATGATGAAAGATGAGGGTTTTTTAAGCAACAGCGGACTCGTTTGATTGCTGCACAGGAAGGATATGTTGATGGGGCAAGGAGAGGCCTTTTGGCTACAATAAGAATGAATGCCATTTTCCTAGTAATCTGGGTATCCAGGGGTTTGCTAAATGCACCTGAAGGCAAAAGCAGGCTGGCATGAATGCAGCAAAAATGGCAACCGGGCTAAGCTGCTCCTGGGAGACAGGCTCTTAAGAGACAGAAGATATTTATATGCAGTAAGAAGATGAGAAACGAGCTTCTGCTTTGTGCCGACCCAGCTTGCTCATATCCCACAGCCTCTGCTGTTCCCATCAGCCAAGAGGTAGACTCATATCCTTCCACACCTCCCTCCATATGTCTCTCTGGTTTCCTCTGGTCTGTAGTAGGTCAAAGGCTGAAACAGCATTTCATTCTGAGGTTTTTCCAAATAGATCCATTCAAAGGGAACTGCCTTGCTTCAGGATATGCATGTGTGAGAGAATCCCAAAACAGGGATAGTGGCAATCTGCACATCAAGAGAGATAAACAAAAGCTTTTGTGCCCATGCCAATTTAAACTAGAACAGCCCAGCAGCCTGAAGGGCTGCACAAGGGTTGCCAACTGGAAGGAGGTTTGCTGGGCCCAGGTGAGACATGGGGATGCCTCCCCTTCCAATATAGAAATAGCTCCTCTCAAATGTGCATTTGTTTACATAATTAACCTATGTAAATCGGGGAGAAGCATTCTTCCCCTTTCTGCGTCTGTAGCTCTTGGAAGGTGTTCCTACTTTTCTGTGAAGTTTTGATCTCCTAATTGCTTCCCTTCCACTTTCCACCAGCTTCCAGCAGCCTCCTAGATCTTGCAGGCAGAGAGCCGTCGCCAGAAAAAAAGGAATTTGAGGCCGTGGTTGCCTTTGTGCTTTCCAGAGAATTCCTGTGGATCGGGTCAGAGGAAGCGTGTTTGGGCGTGGGGAAGGAGGCGAAAAAAGGGGGGGGGGAAAGGACCGTGTTTTATAAACGGGGGTGGGGGGTTACTCGGCGGAAGGGCAATCTGACGAAACCCTCGTTAACAATGAAAGCTAGCCGGACTTATCTGGGGCCGGGGAGAATGCACTTATCCTCCTCACTCCCCTCCCCGCACATCCGCGGTCCTTTTTTTCTTGTCTTTGCAAGGATAAAGGGGTGGGGTTGTTTTGGCTGTTAACAAGTGAGTTTGCAGGGCGAGACAAGGCAGAAAGACATACGGGGCTGGCTCACGCCACGAAAAGAAGCCACTAGGGGAGCCGCAGAGAAGGGCGGGTGGGCGTCCTTTCCTTACCTACATCTGCATTGCAAAACGCCTGTTGCGGATGCACCGGAGAGCAGCTGCAGGCGTCGGCGAGGCGGTCCGTTCTTCCCAGGAGCAAAACGGCCAGCCAGGCCACAAGGCTGGGGAGCGTAGCACTCATCTTGCAGGGCAAGCGAGGGCGGGCGAGATTCGCTGCTCACCGCTCCAGCCGCTTCATTCAGGCGCGCGCGCGCGCACACGCACGCTCGATGGCTGGGCTCTGCGTCTGCGGCGACCCTGGGGAGGGGAGGGCGGAAGCTCAGGGGTTCCAGCAGGCGAAGCCCTGAAAGTTTGACTCGCTGGGGGCCCCTCGCTGGGGAGGAGGAGAAGGATCCGGCCGCTGGGAAAGGCGCTCTCGGTAGCCGCGGCCGCTCTGCTGTTGCCTTCTATGGAGGTGTTTGCTTCGCCTGGCTTCTGCTAAGCCTGGCTTTTTAATGGGCTCTGGGGATTCGCTGCCCCTCCTCTCGGTGGCACGGGGCCAGAGCGGGCGGCTCGCCTACTCCCGTCAGCGCTCTTGAGCGTCTCTCCCTTCCTTCGCCTCCGGCCCCGGCGAGGCTCGGCTTCTGCTCCTTTACGCGGGCTTTCTTCGCTTGACAGCTGCCTCTGGCTGGAGCTCTCCGTCTAACTGCAGGCAAGCCCAGGCGCGGGAGGGGGAGTAGTCCCTACTTCGGTTTGTGCAGCGCCAAGCGCGCTGACAGATATTAGGGCAAGATTTATGGGGGACGTACTACAACTAAGGACAGCGATTGCCCATAGGGAATACATGAGTGCCCCTACAGAATAATGGAGAGTAAGCTTGCCCAGAGGAGATAGTGCAGTACATAATTGCCAATAGAGAATCCATAATGCCAATAGAGAATCCATGACTGCCCATAGGGAATAATGGAGAGGACGCTTGCCCATAGGGGATAATGGAGTACATAATTGCCAATAGAGAATCCATAATGCCAATAGAGAATCCATGACTGCCCATAGGGAATAATGGAGAGGACGCTTGCCCATAGGGGATAATGGAGTACATAATTGCCAATAGAGAATCCATGATTGTTCATAGGGACATAATTGCCAACAGAGAATCCATGATTGCCCAAAAGCAATATTGCCCAGAGGTCACTCTCGTTAGGGGCTCTTTAAAAAGCGATGGCCGCGGCCGCTGTCAGCGGCAGCTGCAATGGCCATGAGGGGGGGTGAAACATTCCCCCACCTCCGGGGTGGTGGCCTTGGACTCCTAGGGGCAAATTCCACCTCTCGCGTCAGCACACATGAGAGGTCATTCCGGCTCCCCCAGCTCTTGTTAGGGGCTCTTTTAAAAGTTATGGCTGCCACTGCTGTTGGCGGCAGCTGCAACAGCCGCAGGAGGTGGGAGGGGCAAAACGTTCCCCTGCCTCCCTGAGCCCCGGGGTGGTGGCCTTGGACTTCTAGGGGCAAATTCCACCTCTCGCGTCATCACACGCGAGAGGTCATTCCGGCTACCCCAGCTCTTCTTAGGGGCTCTTTTAAAAGTTATGGCCGCCACTGCGGTCGGCAGTAGCTGCAACGGCTGTGGGGGGGAGGGCAAAACGCTCCCCACCTCCCTGAGCCCCGGGGTGGTTGCCTTGGACTCCTAGGGGCAAATTCCACCTCTCGCCTGTGATGTCCGAGAGGTCATTCCGGCTCACCCCAGCTCTCCTTAGGGGCTCTTTAAAAAGTTATGCCCTGGGGTGGTGGCCTTGGACTTCTAGGGGCAAATTCCACCTCTCGCCTGTGATGTCCGAGTGGTAATCCCTAGGGGCAAATTCCACCTCTTGCCTGTGAGCAGCCAAGCTGGGTGGTCCATCAAATTCTGTTTTGCCATCTAGTCCTGTTTCACACACAGTGGCCAGCAAGATGGTCATGGAAGCAGGTCATGGAGGCCAAAGTCTCCTTCTGTTGTTACCCTCCCCAGTGCTGGCATTTGGGAGGTTATGGCCTTTGGAGGTTCCATTTACTAATCATGGCTAAGGCCATTGTTCCACCTGTCCTCACCTTTTAAAGACAATTTTAGTGCCACATCCTGTGGCAGTGAATTCCACAAGTGACAGCACAGTCCTGAACAGAGTTGACTTCAATGGACTTAGAAGAGTGTAACATTCCTTAGGACTGCACTGTAAATTGTCTAGGCATGCCAGAGCACAAGCTAGCATAAAAATTGCCAGACAGTAAACTTGCCTAGAAATTTTGCCCTATGACTTGGAAGCTCTCTCCAACCTAGTGAAACATGTAGCTTTCTAAAACTCCTGGTGTTGATGCACCAAAATGATGAATCTGGGTTATGTGTTATTTTTCTAGAACTCCTTTGACCAATATTCTCATCCCAGATTTTCGGAGGCTTTGTGATGGTTATACTGGTGTGAGAGAGAGGATCATTCCCATTCATTATATATCACACATTTAGAGCAGAAGCATGGCACTGAAACCAATTCCCAGGGCTAACCCCAGTGAGTCCTGGCTCCCGGGAAACTGTTGTCATTGTCACAAATCAAACTTAAAACAGGATCAGTTCCTGCCCTTACTATGCCAGGTATTGGGCTTGCTGTTTTATCTTTGTTTTAGCTGGGGATGGTTTAACTATTCTCGAAAGCTGCCTTGAACCAAGAATGAAAGTGAGATATCATTGTTTTAATAAATAGCAATAGAAGGGAAAGGTTTCATCTCTTGATCACAAGGCAGAAGCCTACACAACATTGGCTTCCAATATGCTTTCCCTATTTCTCAACCCTCAGAACAGAGTCTAAGCAGGCTTTGCAGGCTATGAAGGAGTTGAGAGTCACAGAGCCAGTTTGGTGTAGTGGTTAGGAGCATGGACTCTAATCCAGGAGAACCAGGTTTGATTCCCTACTCCTCCAGATGCAGCTGCTGATGGGATCTTGGGTCAGTTACAAGTTCTTTCAGAGAAGTTCTCTCAAGGGCAGTTCTCTCAGAGCTCTGTCAGCCCCACCTACCTCACAGGGTGTCTGTTGTGGGGAGGGGAAGGGAAAGGGATTGTAAGCCGCTCTGAGACTCCTTTGGGTAGTGAAGGATGAGATATAAATCCAATCTCCTCCTCTTCTTTCCATTTCTACAGAAGTAAACATCTCGTGCTTCTTCTGTCACAATCCTTCCCAAGCATCCCAGTTTGGTTCTGCTGAACTGAGCTTCTTAGCGGTATCAAGTGCTATAATTCTTCTTACATGTCGATAATCAGTGAATCCGAAATTCCCAAGGGAAAAAAGTTAAAGAGTCTCTGCTTTGAGCGTGATACCCTATATCCTGTTTTTGCCCTGACCTGGATAACCCAGGCTGGCCTGATCTCTACAGATCTCAGTAACTAAGCAAGGTTGGCTCTGGTTAGTATTCAGATGGGAGACCAACAAGGAAGTCCAGCGTGGCAACACAGAGAAAGGCAATGACAAACCACCTCTGAATATCTCTTGCCTTGAAACTCCTATGGGGTCACCATACGCTGGCTGTGACTTTATGGCACTTTCCACCACCACCACCACATCCTGCCTGTTACCTGTGCTTTTGCAGCAAGGGCCCGTGGCTCTTGCCTTGATGAGAAGCCTGGGCATGAAGCCTGACACCACACTATTAATGAGCAAATTCTATGGAAGAAAATGCTTGTTCTCATCATTGCCCCTTGTTCTGTGACCTTTTATTCCTTCATACTTTGGTATTCACTATTAAGCTGAAATGCTCAGAGCTCCTTTGGAGGCCTTCTTTTTAAAAACTTTCTGTATCCTTACTCCTCTGTCCTCCTATGGAATTTCATCCAGGCACTGAATCTTGCTGTCTACCCACTCCATCCATCTCTGAACTCTTAGGGTGGCATTTCCCCCTCCTCCAAGTTCTCAGTCTGAACTCAAACACAGATGCTGAGAAGCAGGTGACAGTAGACATCTTTAACATGCCCCAGTGATGTGCAGAGATTTGCTATGGGCAGAGAAAGATCTAAATTAGTGTTTTGTCAATGTGTTTTGTTACTGCTAGGGTCAGGAAGCCAGGATGGAGGCGAGTCCTGCTGACAGCCAGGGAGTGGAGCCGGCCGAATGCCCAGCAGTGAGTCATGGCTGTTGGAGTTAAATGGAAACACATGTGCAACCATTTGCGGGCTTTATTGCTCATAGCACACAAAACGTGGATACTTAGTAAACACAAGCCCACGGATGGTCCAAGCAGATGATCCACAAGTTGGTTAACACTTCTCACATTCATTATTGCCCCTGCAGAGGTGTGTTTATGCCCAAATTCCAACAATGGTTTCACCCAGTGCCAGTCTAGCTTATAACTATGTGTTCTGCACATATCGTAGGGCAAATCCTGCACTGGGAAGCAACCTGCAGCTATGGGGTACACAAACAATCCCATGAGTCAGTCCGACATTGAACCTTAGTAACTGACAATATTTGGTTTTGAGACATTTCACTTGGGGAGTGTATTGATTTCCCCCTGTGCTAATGGACAAACTTAGCTGAAAAGTACTGAGAAGCATTGAGCGATTTCAGCAAAGTACTTTTATTCGGATAGAACAAGACAAAGTGAGGCCGGTATATATGCACAGAAAACCCTTCACCAAAACACACCCCCTACTTCCCTATAGGCTATATACAGTAGCCGAGAGTCCCATAGGCTCTCGGCTGCGGACCTAGCCCTCTGATAGGTGTGGGCTAGGATCCGCTTGGCTATTGTTCTATCAGAGCGAAGCTTCAGGACTTTGCATGACTGCATGGCCCAACGGTCGCGCACATGGTCATGGCGGAGTACATTATTAGCCATACCTGGGTTCCCTTCCACTTCCAATGCCAAGAACTTCCAGATAACTGGCAATCAAAATTATAGTTTCTGTTATACATAAGTTCTGTAGAGAGATGGCATTCCCACTGTGGTGAGCCAGGTAATGTCCTTTAGAAATTCTCTGTGTGGTCATGGCTATTGCTTCTGAAAACTGGCAGAGTAAAACATGAATATGAGCTCTACTTTCCACCCCTCTGTCTTCTATCACAACTGCAGCAGAGATGCCCATTCCAAGGCAGCTGTGCCTTAGTTCTATACCTTTCTAACTTAGCTGACTAAGGAAAATATCTTTGTATGTTGGGTACAAAGTTTAAATGCAATCCACATGTTTGGAGCGGTTGAGACCAGGTTACTTGCATCACTCCAATGGGACTGATTTCAGCCCAAGCTGGGATGGGTTTAAAAAAAAAGAAAAAAGGAATACATGTCAAGCAAAATATAGAGAAGCTGTGTACACCCAGAAGCCTGTTTCAGTGTACCAAGAGTTGAATTGGCCAGACTGCATTTCAGTGGTGTGTGTCCCCTGCACAGTAGGTTCTCTCTAGGGCTTTTCTGTTTGGAAGCTTCTGCTGATTGTTGGATATATTTGAGTATAAATTTAAACTGATAATTACAGTTTCCTCTTGCTAGGGTGCTAGGAGCTGCGGTGGCTCAAGTGGTTAAGACGCTGAACTGCAGGCTGTGGAAGGTCAGTAGTTCAGCAGTTCGAGACCCGCGTGATGGAGTGATCTCCCATCTCTAGTTCCAGTTCCTGCCAACCTAGCAGTTTGAAAGCAAGAAATTGCAAGTAGACATGACCATGTGCGCCTTGGTGTTTAGTCATGCCGGCCACATGACCACAGAAACATCTTCGGACAGCACTGGCTCTTCGGCTTTGAAACGGAGATGAGCACCGCAACCCTAGAGTTGGATTCGACTGGCTTTCGATCAAGGGAACCTTTACCTTTACCTTGCTAGGGAATCTTGGGAGGTGTAATTCCATGAGGAGAGAGAGTGGTATCATCTAACAGAATTTTCAGTACTTGCACCAAACTACAATTCCCAGGACTCTTTGGAGAAAATCATGCTTATTATGTCAATGGTCGTTTCTGCACTTGGAGCTCATCCCTGGTTTTATCAGAGTTCAACTTGCAGCACAATACCTTGCATTTATCCCTAATTATAACAGCCTTCATTTATCCCGGGACAAGTGTGGGGCGAAACCGGGGTGACCTCAGTGTAATGTGGAAACAAAAAATAACCCAGGATAATTACAGGGATGAACTTACATGTAGTGTAGAATGTAAGTCTTGGGACAGGGTTGAACCAGAAATTAAGGTCTATTGCAGAAAGGACCAGTATGTGGTATCAGGTGTTCAGCCTTTTGCTTTTCTACCAGTGTTAGAGCCAGTGTGCTGTAGTGGTTAGAGTCCTGGACCAGGACTTGGGAAACCCAGGTTCAAATTCCCATTCTATCATGGAAGCTCACTTTTTCTTTTCAGAACTCTTCCAATATGGATACCAGAGACAGCTTTATTTAAGTGGCAGAAGGTCCTCACAGACTTTTTCTGGGCATACAAGAAGGCTAGAATAAATCGCCAGGTGCTAAGTAGACCATCATCCTTGGGAGGTTTAGATGTACCACTTCTGAGTGTCTACTATCAGGCAGCGATGATTGCTGCAGCAATACGGATGATGAACAATGATACCCCAACAGGTTGGATGCAAATTGAGCAATCAAATATTTATCCAGCAAGATTGCAGGATGTCTTTTGGATGACAGCTAACCAATGCCCAAAGTCAGCAAGAAACAATCACTTTTTAGAAGCAATTTTAAAAATTTGGGAGCAGAGATGAGGCCAGCTATTACCAAAAATCTCTAAATTCTCGTCTTTCATTAACCAAGTGTGGTTCCCACCTGGAATGGAGACAGGAGCCTTTTGGGACTGGACGGCAGCAGGTCTGACACGCCTCTCAAATCTAGTAAAACAAGGGAAAATACGAGACAAAACTGGTTTGGAGGAAATTCTAGGTACATCGATCCCCTGGTTCCGGTATTTACAGCTTAAGAACATGATTGATCAGCTAGCTCAAACAGATATATTCACCAGTCCAAGGACGGAATTTGAGACTCTCCTGGCTACATACAACCCTTCTATGAAAGGCTTGCTTCCAAAGGTTTATAAGATTTTAATATCTGCTGAAGGTTCCCGACCCATTCCTTGCCAAGAAAAGTGGAAAGCAGACCTGGAAACAGATTTGCAGCAGTCACACTGGCTTGATATCTGGAATTCTCCAGGGTTTTCCTCGCGTGTTTACAACATTCACATGAACACCTTCAAGATCATGCACAGATGGTATCTTACACCTAAAAGGTTGAATCAAATGAATCCGCAGTATGACCCTTTGTGCTGGAGAAATTGTGGATCTCCTGGAACATACATACACTGCTGGTGGGAGTGTCCAACTATTCAGCAATTCTGGAAGGAAATAATCTCTCAAATTAACAGCATTACACAGCAGACACTTCCTGTCACACCAGAACTCTCACTGCTTAATCTCTGGGACTCTTCATTGTGGGATGACTCCAAAAAGACCCTTACTTCCATTTTTCTTGCGGCTGCCAGGCTCACGATTGCGGCAAACTGGAAATCTCTAACATCTCCAACACTGTCATCCTGGTATGACAAGATCTGGGATCAGTTTGTGATGAATAAGATCTCTAATATTGTGGACCGAGCACAAAACAGTTCCAGCAAAACATATGATAAATTTGTACGTACCTGGTTCCCTGTACTTGACTTCATGGCTGAAAATAATGTGCTTCCTTCTAGGACGAGTTATCATACATGGCTACACTTTTGAGTTTAACCAGACTTCCACCTAACTGTCGAGACTCCTCTTGTGAATCAGAGCAGCAGACTCCTGAAGATGTTATCTTTTAAACTTGACTCAATTCTATGGGAATCATAGCTCACATAGCATCTATGTATAGGTGATCAGATTTAGTACTAACTTAGTTTGTTATGAATGTTGATATATGTTGTAAAAATCTGTATTGATCTGGTTGGTTTGTAATTTTGGATTTTCAGGACAGTTGTATACTGTTTTGCAGTTATTATATTTCTTGATATGTTATACTTCCTCTTAATAAACATTTTAAAAATGAAAAAAATTAAAAAATAAAAGGATTACATGGAAGCTCACTGGGTGACCTTAAGATAGTCACACACACATACATTCAGTCTGACCTATCTCACAGGGTCGTTGTGAAGATAAAATGGAGGAGGGTAGAGCAATATAAGCCACTTGGAGTCCTCAGTAAGGAGAAAGGTGGTGGGATTTAAATGAAGTAAATAAAAATAAATGCCATGCATACAGCCAGTGCCAAAAGTGCCACACAAGTTAGAAAGAAGAAATCCAGATTCAAAGTAGTCACAGTCTGCTTCCACATAGATGTTTTGCTCTGCTTTTACTTCCATCCTGAAGTGTGCTTGTTTTGAATATCCTCAAAAGGTTGTCCTCTAATCCTCCACTTTCTAGATTAGCCTTTATTTTGCTCTGAACTTTACCAGTACTGCTTTGCTACAATCTTTTTTGGAAAGCGGCAGTCCTAGTAGGACATTTGCACAGTGTACGGGTGGGAGAGTGTGCATTTTCAAAGGTCATTGTGCCAAATCAGTGCTATTTTCCTTCTGTTAGCCCCTTGCAGCCCTCATTTTCCCAGCTGTGCCACCAAATGCATTATAGTGCAACCTATTGCCACAGTCTACTAGTTCCTCTGAATACCCAGTGTTCATTTTTTAAAGTATGTATCTAGCCCTTTCCATTGTTGGAAATATAGGAGGAAAGGTACAGGCGGCTTTTGTCTGGATTGTCTGGAAAGGAATAGGAAGGGGAAGCTGTAAGATGGCTGGAGCAGAGGGGGGATTCACTGTTCAGTTTGTCATGTGGATACTCCATTGCTCCTGCAAATTGAGGTATTTGCAGTATCAGTGAAAGAGAATTGTTGCTTTGTAAATGCAGCCTTACACTGGATTCTCACTGGATATTACACTGGTGTAATTCACCTCCTGAATTATTTTTTGGCAGCACAAAATCAAATAGGTAAATGATTACAACAGGAAAAAAAATCCACAATAGGTAAATGATTACAACAGGAAAAAATCCAGCAATTATGTCATAGGGAATTTCTAATAGGCTCTGTGTACTGTACAGCAACATGTCTCCAGCTGGTACACTACAAGAAGTTAGTTTGATCCAAATCTCTGGGAAACTGTAAAAAACACTTTTAATTTTACTAAATTGGTATTGTTTTTAATCCAAATATTTGTACTACAGAAAACTTAAACAACACATACCTGTGGGAGCAAAACAAGCACAGGAAATATGAATGGAATTCAACTAGAGCTGAGGTGTCGAACTCATTTGTTATGAGGGCTGGATCTGACATAAATGAGCCTTTGTTGGGCCGGGCCATGTGTGTCATAAAATGTATATAAACTTTATAATGGTTTTTTTAAACTTAAAATAAAAACATAAGAACACAAGAGATGCCAATGTTGGATCAGGCCAAAGGCCCATCCAGTCCAACACTCTGTATCACAGAGTGGCCAGAAATACCAGTGCCATCAGGAGGTCCACCAGTGAGGCCAGGACATTAGAAGCCCTCCCACTGTTGACCCCCCCCCCCAAGCACCAAGAAGACAGAGCATCACTTGCCCCAGAGCCCCTATTTATATTTTGTGGCTAATAGCCACTGATGGACCTCTGCTCCATATGCTTATCTAATTCCCTTTTGAAGCCGTCCATGCTTGTAGCCACCACCATTTCCTGTGGCAGTGCTTAAAACATTAGCACTCTTGCAATATGTTGTTTATTTTACAGTGTCTGATAACTGACACCTCTTGCTCTGAATTATTGCATCAAAACGTCTGTGCTGTTGCAATCTTGAGTATGCTGTTCAGGTGTGTATCTGTAAGCTGCAAACCTACAATGATGCAGCAGCAGCAGAACTAGAAGAAGAAGCAGAAGACAGCCAGTTCCACTGTGGGCCTGATAGAAGCTCTCCAGGGGCCTGATCCGGCCCCCAGGCCGTATGTTTGACACCCCTGAACTAGAGTCTAAGGCCAGACTGTGTGGCTCATTCCTTGAAAAAGATAGGATAGCTCCTTGCCACCTTGTTATTCACAAGATGGGAATCACATGCTGAAGCAGCCTATGTTGCCAGAATAAATGACAGACAGACCTCATCTGTGTTCCTTGTATGGCACCAACACAGCTATTCTGGTTTTGCTTCTTTACAAGGCAATTGTAGGAATTCAGTATCTACAGCTCCAGGCTCTCTGTCCTACAGCGGTTGTGGTATTGCTTTCCTGCCTGAAGTGCTGATGGTGCTCATGTAATAGCCTCACACCTGAACAATGCAATCAGCTCTTAAAATGCTGGCCTTGCTCAGGAAATGACAAATTTCTGCTCTGCCCCGTGCAAACAGTCTGTTTGAGTCAGAGATGGAAACTTCTCTGGAAATCAACCCCCCACCCCACCCCAGCAACACAGCTTGTCAAGGAGTCATGAGATCATCATCACCAACAATATAAATGCATTTGGAAAGTAACTGATAAAAACCTGAGCTGAAAACACTCTGGTTTTTAACTTTGGAAGGCTGACTCATCCAAATGAAGTTGCCTTTGACTTTCAGACTCAAACCAACTAGGTCAGTTCTGTCTACTATTCTGGTGATGCTGCAATGTCCGTAGATGCACTGTGCTTTCATTCAGTTTCCACAACTATTTCCTGAAGGTGGCAAAAGGGAGGGGAGAGAGCAACTCAGAGAGGTCTCCCCTCCAGTCACACTGGTGGTTGACTGGCTTAGGAAGAGAAGTACTTTCACATATAAAATAAGAATCGGTGTGAGGATTGTTTGCTTAGAGCAATAGAGCATTTTGGCAAAGGTAGGTGAAGTTTCTGCTCTCCCATGCTTTATCTCACTATGCTGTCCAAGCAAGCCTGCCAGCTGCTTAATGGATAAGTGAGACAAGTTAGATACAGGCTTGAAGAAACACACTGAAATCAATGGACCTTAGCATAGTGTTCATGGGTATGTGCAGAGTTTGGTGCTGCTTGTTTTTTCAGTTTCAAAATAGCTCCCGTTCATCAGGATCCTGGTGCTGGAGGGAAAATAAGGAAAGAAATCACTGCCAGCTCTGCATGCCCATTCTGCAAGGGAGAATTTTAATGGACCATGAAACAGGAGTGCTTTGTCTTTTCTATCTGCTATTTAACAGGGAGAACCCCTTTGGTGGGATCTACAATCACAGAGAATTTTATCCCAGCTAGATTGCAGGAAAAGATCTGGAAATGTATTATACTTTTCATGGCATCTAGAATGGTTTCTTTTATCTGCCTGAACTTTAGGAAAGAGTCTCTTCTTAAGTACATTCTATGAGAATTTCACCCTATGTTACCCGAACTGGACCGGAACCGGTTCTGGGAGCCCGGATCGACTCTGAGTACAGAGGCGGGCGGTGCGTGAGTTCAAAACCCGTGTATACAGAGGTCGGATTGGCGCGTGCTGAAAGCCCGCTATTTCCCAGGAAGACAGACAACAGCTAGGGTTAAAATCAAGTTGTCTTTACTAAAGCAATTGTTCAGACATACCAAAAACAGATGCGTACAAATTCACACAAGCTCCTTAGTTACAATAGGGTAAGAAAACAATAAACATGAAAACAACAAAAGCATCAAACAAAGGGGATGACTCTGAGGTATACGATCATACTCATCTGAGGTCCAAGTGAGAGAAGAAATCTCCTCTTTCCAACAAGGGCAGCCAAGGCAACAGCTGGTGGACTCTAGACACACGACGGCTGGGCCAGCCACAGCCACGTGTGCGCTCCCTGGTCGCGACTCTGGGGAACTTAAGAGTTACCTGCAGCACCTTAGTGCAGACTAGGGGTAAGGGTGAGCTAGCTAGAGAACAAAGGCTTGCTTCTCCTTTTAAAAGCTGCCTTTCGGGGCAGTCTCTGTCTATCATAAAACTTGGGGTACGTCCTCTACTCCTAAGCTATTGGTTGGGCAGGGGTGACGTCCTACAAGGGAGGCAGTGGATAATATGCAGATTCTCCTATCCTACATCAAAGCGGGGCCATTTGGTGATGGTTGCACCTCCGTTTCCCTGGCAACTTCTTTGCTGCTGCCAGATGTTGGGTACCCAAGCCATAAAGGATGTTGTCTTTTCGATGCCAAGCCAGATAACGAGGTGGAATTGTACTCCTTCCCACCGTCCATCACTGCTGGTCAGATTTGTTGCTCATCCAAGCGTCTCTCTGTGTACCCCAAATGGTGACCTCGTTGGTACTGGGGCACATTGCAACATTCCAGAGCAGGCATCTGCTTTTGACCAGGGTGCAGTGGAAATGTCCATGGCAGGCAAAATACTTGGTGGCAGGCATCCCTGTCAGGCCCCCACTTGTGGGCAACCTCGGGGTGCAAGGCCTGCCATCGCAGTCCATAGCAGCACACACACACATAGCAATGAGCCTCTGGCTCTCAAAGGCACAGATATTTATACATGTAAGCAACATATCATAAGCACAATACAGGCAATATGCAACTGCAAATGGTCACATGGTAACACCCTAATTAAGTGAATGGATGGGAAAGTCAGGGGTGAGAAAGCACTTCTGACTAAAACAAATAATTTTCTCCATTATGCAATTTAAGAGTTTTCACATAAATCTGTATCTGAGTCATTCTAAAGAGTAAATACTAGCTTGTATTAATTCATTAGTGGATTGTAATTTAATTCAGTAAGTAAAGATTCTAAACAAAGCTCTAGAAGAAACTGAGAAGCCAGGGATATTGTTTTCCATACCTAGAGAGGTATCAATCCAAAGCCAGAAATCTTGGTCAAATTAATATATTGTATCAGAGGAAATGTTTTATTAAGAGAGCTAATATGGAGCAACCTGATATTATTCTGTCTCCCTATCTAACAAAAATTGTTGTTTTCTCTTGTTAGTGAACAAATTGCTTGCGAATTAGTGGTAATCTATTCTTCATTTACTAAGATATGGCAAATACGTATGATGAATTCCAGGGTTCTGTGTGTACTAAGAACATCCAGTGCACATTGCATGTGACCCTCCAAGCCTTGGAGAGAGAATGGAAGTTTCCGTTCGGCCAAGTGCAAGCCCTCCACCCATGGTGTGAGGAAGATCTTGTTTTGCATGGAGGATGTCTATGCCAGAAGGGGCAGGACTATCATATTGCCTTGCTTCATCTTGCCTACCATAGGCAACTCCCCCCATTTTATATCCACCCCAGAAACCTTGCAGTCTGTTTTTCCTCACTTATGTAGAGTTGCTAGCCTTGCTCCTTTTAAAATCCTCACACAGATTATAGTTACCATATTTACTCAAAAGGAAGACAACCCTGAATGTAGGACAATTCACCTTTCAAAAGGTTGTATACAAAAATGTTTCTTTTAATTGTACATAACTGTAATTTGCATGCAAATTTAAGATGGATCCCTCTTTGTAATGGCACATGTGGAGGAAAACTGAATCTTCTTTTCAGTTGAATAAGGTATTATGAGCGGTTCCCTGCTGCTTCCCAACATCCCATAATATAGCATTTCCCCATAAGCTTGCAAAATACATACAAGGTCATATCTGTGAAGGTTGTGAGTAACAGTGTTTGGTTCTGTACGTTTATACTGTCAATCCTGATAACACCAAAAGGTTAAGCTTTCAAACTAAGACAATTGTTGAATGTGTTTAGAAACAAGAGGAGAGACCAGAGGTCATTGTTGGAGAGCACATAGTATGCCACATTCAGTCTGTAGGAACTCCAGTGAACAGGCTCCCAGACAATTGGGTTTGAAAATACCTTGAAGAACTACTGCCAGACAATGCTGGGTAGATGAGACAATGGACTTGGATTCTAAGGCAACTTCAAATGTTGGGGAGAAGTCATAGCTCAGCTGTAGACAGATATTTTGGCAGATATTAATGATCCTTGAGTATTTGATCTCATCCGACTGATGCCAGTCAGAGTGGAGAGCAGAGGGCCATATTCAGTCCAACGCCGCTTCACAAGTACACTTCTTTAATAATGACATTATTCAATATGGTGTTCTCTGTCAGACAGGAGACTATGCAAAATACATGAATGGCATCTATCTGCTTCTCATCTTGTGGTTCCTAGTTTAACTTTGCCTAATCTGAAATAATAACAGAAGTGTTTTTTGTTCTAGACAACCTGATTAATGTACTGTATATCTAAAACACATCCTATGAAAAAGTTATTTTCCTTGATAGAAATCAATATGGGCAGTTAACTAATGTAAGTGGTGTGACAGATGCGACATGGAGGCTTGTTTTGGGCTTCAGACTGAACGGAATAAATTTTATCTGAAAACAAATTAGCAGGTTGGATCCTACTGGTTTTCTGCTCCATCTCACCCCTCCTCACTGCAGCCTCCAGCCCACTTGTTTGTATACGTCCCATAATCCCTGGCATAGCCTTTTCAGTGGTTAAAAGGGTTCCCCTCACCAGTGGAAAAGCAGGTAAAATGCAAATAAATCTTCTGACTTCTAAAATTTTCATCCTGAATTCCAATTTTTACCATTTTTAACTGGATAAAAATGTTATTTGTTAGCCTGCTGTTTTGGACTTTCTTGTATATCTGCAATTATGCTGTATTTGGTTTTCTCTAAATAAACCGTTTAATTAAGATTACAAATGCTGCTTTTCCACTTACTCAGGCTTGCCACAGACCTTGGTTGGGATGAGGGGTGGAGTAGAAGAGAACATAAAATGTATTAATTTTATGTATACTTTTCTGCTTTATTTCAGAGAAGATATTCACACAAGTCACTACCACTTACAACCAGTGTTCCCTCTAAGCTGAGTTAGGGTGAGCTGGCTCACAGTTTTTCAGCCTCCGGCTTACAGCTTTTTACCTTAGCTCAGGAAGGATGGCTCCAGAGCAAACTAATTTCTGCAGCAGCCAAATCGCCGGCTCACCACTTTAATGCCGGTCGCTCACAAAGTAGGATTTTTGCTCACAGGACTCCGCAGCTTAGAGGGAACCTTGCTTACAACTTAGGATATCTCAAACTGGTTGCTATCTGGGGACCGAAACAATCAATGGGCATGCCTGTTTTTGAAGGGACAAGACTAGGCTTAGTACACTTTAGGATTGCCAGCTACCAGGTGGTAGCTGGAGATCTCCCGCTATCACAACTGATCTCCAGATGACAAAGATCAATTCACCTGGAGAAAATGGTCGCTTTGGAAGGCCCGTTGAAGTCCCTCCCCTTGCTAAACTCTGCCCTCCTCAGACTCCACCCCCCAAATCTCCAGGTATTTCCCAACCTGGAGCTGGCTCTCCTAGCACACTTGCATGTCCCCTTTGTATAGCCTCAGACATCCCCTCCACCAGTGATTGCAGTTCTTGAAAGCTCAGAACAAGTTTGTGTGATTGTTGTAAGATAACTAGTCCAAAATGCTTTAAAAATCCAAAAAATTACTTGCAGAAGTGGTAGAACTTAACATACATGATTATATATGTTGTCCTCCCTTACCCCTATGAAATTGTTAGTCCCTTGTGTGAAACCGTGTAACTGTAAATCGCTCAGAGCCAGCAGCTCTGCCGGATTGAGCGATCAATAAATCGAAAGGTATTATTATTATTATTATTATTATTGCCAAATAATACATAGAAGTATCACACAGCCAGGGGTCATTTCCTGCAGGAGCGCACAGGAGCGGAGCTCCGGCAGTAAAGAGCCCAGGGGGCGGGCACATGCAACAAGCCCCACCCCCTGCTCCCAGCAGCCCTCAGTCAGAGCAAGAAGCAGCCAGGTAAGTTGCAGGGCTCCCCCTGGCCCCCTGGCCCAAAACAGTCCAGTGGCACCTTTAAGACCAAGTTTTATTCAGGTACAAGCTCTCCCTCCTCTGTGAGGACAGATCTGCACATTCTCCCCCCCTCCCAATAGTTAGCAATCCAAGACAGTCCAGTGGAGCTTGAGTGGTAGGTGTTGCCTTCTGACACACTTCCGGTGATGTCAGGGGGTTTGGCATATGCAAATAAGTTATGCTAATGAGTTATGCTAATGAGCTCCTGCACCTCTTTTTCTACGAAATGACCCCTGCACACAGCCAATGTAAAAGCGCAGTAAGATCTTGAGATCCTATTGGCATCTGGACAGGCATAGAATCTCTCCCATTATGGCTATTTTCATTGGACAAAAATTCTGAACCTTCAAGAGTTATGCATTAAGTAAGCATTACAATCAAGTTACAGTTACAGGAAAACAATAAAAGCAGGGATTTTACCAGATGTGCCTCAAGAGAAAGACTTCCACTCTTCTCCTGCCGCACTAGGAAGGAAATACCTAGCTCTTTATGCATTCAGCTTGTAACCAGGACGCACCAGAGCCATGACACCGGCATAGCCAGTTGGGCAAGGGAAGTCAAACATGTTGGTCTTTGGGACCACAGCTGTACCATTTTTAAAGTCAAGAATATTTATGATATAGGAGTCCTGGCAGACCATGAGTGCTTTGTTCTCGTACCAGATGGTGTCATCTTGGGAACCTGTTGGTGCAAGATGGAGAATAAGGAAAGTGTCTGATGAGCAGAAAGTATCGTTTTGGCAGCCTTGTGCAATGTCCTGGTAAGTGAAGGACCAGGATATGTTCTGAGTGTTGAAAAGAAAACTAGGGTGTTCAGGGGTTTCAAATGACTGGGAGGCACTAGATCCCTTGTGCTGTGTCAAGAGTTCATGTGTTAGGTATGTGCTCCAAGTGGAAGCAAAATAATAACGAGGGACATATGCATCACTTTTGAATTCTTGGGGTTTGTATTGCCTAAAGAATTCAAATGGTACTGTGTGGAATTCAAGGGCTTCCAGAATCTTCCTCTGGAGCGCATAATTATAGTGCCCATACAATGTCAGGTTGAAATGCAACTTAAACAGCTGTTCTGGGACGAGCATGGGAAATCTGATCTTTCTCAAAAGCCCTATCATTATTTCACCTGGCCCATTGGCCTGAGCCCAGCGGTCAAGAGCTTTCAACAGTGACCATTCACTCTCAATCACCAAATCAGTACGAGAGAGCAGAGCCTCCATATTGTCTGGTTTGAGATCCAACCAGGCCTCGGTGCGGGACAGGGCCTCACAGTTCCAGGCCAGGTACTGCAGGATGAGCTGCTGCAGGGTGCTATCTCCACTAGACAGGCTATGTTCATACAGTTCCAGTGCGCGACGGAAGGAGGGGTCCAACGGAAGAAGATACGGGAAGATCTGCCGGCAGTAAGCTTGCAGACCTGGCACCCCATAGGCTGAAGCCAACTTGTGGATGCACTTTACTGAATCCAAGGTGATTTCAATATGTCTGGAGTAGAAATATCTGAGTGGACAGACAAAAAAGATAAAAGATAAAAGAGTGAGCTGCTATTGAACATCCCAATTCTAAATTTTATTGTGCAGGCTTTGGAATGATCTTCAAGTGAAACTTTTTTATTTGTCCAAAACTTGAAACAACGAAAAAGTGAGGTTTTACTAGGATGCTCAGTTTCCATAACCTTCCACACATTAACAAAAAGTAATACAAGCAAGAGTCAGTATGGTTAAATGGATGACAGTTAAGCCTTCACTTAACTGAACTGGTTCACTTTCAGAGGGAAACCATGTGTTAACATGCAAGTAGTTGTGACTTTTTTTGGAGGAAAAGCAGCCTCAGAAGGCTACAGTTTTGAGCAGATGAATGATAAAGGGGGGATGTTTAGCTCTTTCTGTTGATCAAAGTAGCCTCCTTTGCTTTCTTCCATCCTGTGAGGTTCCAAATGCACTTGTGCAGCAGTAATTATGCAGCTGGAACCCTGTAGGTAGAAGCAGCAGTGGGGATTTTGAGTGGAAGTACTCCCATACATGCACAAAGGAAGAGAGAGAGAAATCCAAAATAGTGGATGATTTTGAGTGAAGAATATATAGGGGAAGCTGTTTTTCCTCCAGGACAAGCAGCAGTTGGATTTTTATGACAGACAGACATATCTAATTGCGTCAGGATAATGTTGCTTCCAGATGATCCTCAGCAAGTCTCTGCTGCCTGCCTTTCTGCTGACCACTTTTCTCAGTTCAACATGTTTGTTCCAAACAAACACGTGAAACAACTGTATCCAGTTATCTCAAATGATTGCAATTTGTTACACTTAAATGATTGTCCAGTCCTGGGGGCGAAGTTGGGATGCAATAATAAGTCTATCTCATATTAGCGAAACACATTAACTCAGCTTTAGAATGTTGTAGTGAGGATTTGGATGATAAGACAGTTGCATATTGACGTACTATATAAATGAAGACCAGCAGGGGAAATCTGAAGAATGTTGTGGGTTGCAGTTGGGTCCAGTCTTGTGGGGGATTGGGGGAGAAGGGAGAAGGACATAAGAAGAGCCCTGCTGGATCAGACCAATGGTCCATCTAGTCCAGCATCCTGTCTCACACAGTGGCCAACCAGTTCCTCTGGAGAGCCAACAACAGGGCATAGAGGCTGAGGCCTTCCCCTGATGTTGCCTCCTGGCTCTGGGATTCAGAGGATTAGTGCCTCTGAATGTGGAGGTTCCCCTCAGTCACGATAGCTAGTAGCCATTGATAGACTTATCCTCCATGAATCTATCTAATCCCCCTTTAAAGCTTTTTATTCCTGTGGCCATCACTACATTCTCTGGCAGCGAATCCCACATTTTCATCACCCTCTGTGTAAAGTAGTATTTCCTTTTGTCCATCCTAAATTTACTGCCCATCAGCTTCATTGGATGTCCTCAAGTTCTAGTATTTTGGGAGAGGGAGAAAAATTTCAGTTCTCTCCACCCCATGCAGGTTATCTCCACTAGGAAGGTGCATTTGAGGGGCAAAACAAAATGAACCTGGAGACACCCTTAACTCTGGCTTGGTTCAAATGTCATGTGAAACCCTTTCTTTCTTTTTTGCCACCAAGTTACAGAAGACTTATGGCAACCCCGTAGGGTTTTTAAACCAAGAGACTGACAAGGGTGGTATGCCATTGCCCGCACTGGCTGCCTCACATCACAACCATGATATTCCTTGGTGGTCTCCCATCCAAATACTGACCCTGCTTGTCTTCCAAGATCTGATGAGATCTATATTTTTATTAAACTGTGATTGTTCAGATGCAGGCCACTGTGTTTAGTTATGATATGTCAAATATAAAACCCTGGTTGGAAGTTGGTTTATTAACCACATGATAACCAGAAACCAAGCATGTCACTCTTTTATCTCTTAAAAAACATCTTCACTATTTTACATGCAAATTTAACAAGCCACACTCTATATATACAATTACTAGCCTGATACTTGTGCTTCGCTACGGTATTTAAGTTCCGTAAATCCAGTTATAATACTGATGATGTGAAGTCTGGAATGTGACATTTGTTGTAGGGATTCTAATAGAGAAGATTGTAGTGTAAGAAATGTAGTGAGACATATGTACTTTCTGTCTCTCTACTGAAGGGCCTCTCTCTAGACCACACTGGTGGTTCTGCCCTCAGGTGCTAGGATCACCAGGCTGCATGATGAGCAGGCCACATAGAACTGTCCACTTAAGAAGCAGTCGTCTGTTAAGTCAACTCCTGCTACCTTCCATGAAAGTGATGGCCTCTTTACTTGTGTTCCTGTATTGTTTTGCTGAGCACCTCAGGGTGATCTCACTGGTACTTGGCCTGCGCAGCTCAGTGCCCTGCAGGAGTACTATGTACAAATGTCTTTGCCGCATTCCTAAGTTGCCTTCTCCTTGTAGCGTTGGTGTATCTGGCTAGACATTTACCAGGAGCTTTCTTGGGGGCAGTAAGAGGTGAGAGGTGTGAGGGGGAGTTGGTGTGAGGGAATGGTGATGTGGTGGATATTTCTTCAGGTTCATGAGGGAGGCACGCATTGAAATGGCTCCTAGATATATCTTTTACTATCTCCCTATAAACATTCATACCCTGGCCCTGCTCCTACACCTGACAGACACCGGACTGTCTGGTGTTGGGGGGGATTGTATTTAAAGGCATCGGGGAGGCTGGGCCAGCAGCAGTGCTAAGCAGGGGTCATTTCGTAGAAAAAGAGCTAGGGGGACTCATTAGCATAACTCATTAGCATATGCCACACCCCCTGACATCACCGGAAGTGTGTCCTCCCCACAGCCGGTGGCGACCTCCAGCGGGCACCAGCAGGGAGCTCCAGGCCCCGCCCTCCTGCACCTCACCCGGGGGGATGGCGTCCCCCCGCGTCCCCCCCCAAATGACCCCTGGCAATCCTGGAGAGCAAACCTCCCTGGTGGCTGTAAGCATCCCACCTCCTCTCCTACACCTGATAGGCAGCTGCCTGTCCAGTGTAGGAGGGGGAGTGGGGAGGAGTATTAGAAGCCACTGTGGAGGTGGGGCTGCACCTGACAGACAACCGCCTCTTAGGTGTAGGAGGTGGGGGGAGTGTGTTGGAAGCCATCAGAGAGGCTGGGCCAGCAGCTTTGCTTCACCTCACAGGTGGTTCCTGATTTCCTCAACTGTCATTAGCTCTCTGCAGTCCCCTGTAACTGTTGGGGTTTTTTACCTCAGAACACTGAGCTCTGCAGCTGACCAATCAGAGAGTGGGGGGTGCAGGCCTGGGAGCTGCATAGGAATCAATGGGGGGAGCACATTTTACCCCTTTTGACCAACTTAGGGGTTGAATTTCTAAAAATCCCTTCTTAGCAAGCACCTGCACCACGGTAGGAGCGCCCTCGCCGAATTTGGTGTCTCTAGGTCCAGCGGTGATGATCTGTAATTCCATTTCATTGTCTGACAAAGTGTGCATGCACATGAAAGCTCACACCTTGAATAAAACTTTGTTGGTCTTAAAGGTGCCCCACTGGATTCTAACATTGTTTTCTTAGCCACAGTTAGAATTGCTGTACAGCAGCAGACATCCTGGCTTAATCCTGGCTTGTTCCCTAGCATTGCCCTCACTGCAATGCTGGCTGGGATATTAGCTGGATCTTTGTTGGAGAGATGAAACAAAGAGCAAAGGCAATGAAACCTCCATTTGTTGAATGGTCATTTGTGAGCCACATCCTGGGTTATAAAGTAACCATAAACAATGGTTTTGTGCTACAACTGAACTGAGTCTGAGGATTCATAAGATACGTAAATTCGAGGTGAACGAACCAATGTTCTGAGGTAAAACAAGCCTTTGTTAAATAAAGTTAAGGATAGTTTTAATAGTGGGTGGGGGAAGATTGCTGCAGAAACAAATAACGTACCAAACTTTATTCCAGGGACAGTTATTTCTTTCCTTCCCATAGGTGAGACAAGAGTGGCTTCCACACTTGTCTTGGAATCTTGTGGCTTCCCTGTTGCTGGTATGGCTGCAGATAAAGCGCAGCAGCAACGAGACTTCCACATGACAGGCTTCCCCCTCAGTTTCCATGCCCTAGAAGTGGCCACGCTGCCCCTGGGGCTTTTTCAATTAAAAAAAATAATCAGCACTAGAATATCATATCAATGTAATGTTGTAGCAACAGATGTAGCAAGTTCTCTGAATTCCCAGCTTTGTTCTTTTTTTAAAGTAAGTATCTAGCCCCTTCCCTAGTGAAGATATGCATTTCCACCTTATATCTCCATAAGGAAAAGGAATATATGATATTCTAGTGCCAATTCTTTTTAAAATAAAAGGGCCCTTGGTGGCAGCAGGGGTCGTTTCGTAGAAAAAGAACTAGGGGAACTCATTAGCATAACTCATTAGCATATGTCACACCCCCTGACATCACCAGAAGTGTGTAATAAGGCCACACGCCCCGCCCCCAATGGTCCCGGTTGCCGCTGCCGGCCTTGCAGCTCCACTGCCGAGCCCCATGAGGGGCCCGGCGGTGGACCTGCAAGGCCGGCGGGAGTGCAAGGAAGCCCCGCGAAGGCCCTCCCTGGCCCCAGGCAGGCAGGGGTGGGGAGAGGCAGGGAGGAAGCAACTTACCCTCCCTCTTCTCCTGCCTCCTCCTGGCTGAATGAGGGCCGGAAGCGGGGCGGCCGGAATCAGGGGGCGGGGCTTCGTCATGTGCCCCGCCCCCGTACCTCACCTGGGGGAACTGCGATCCCCCGCGTTCCCCCCCGAAATGACCTCTGGGTGGCAGGGTAAGGAAATGGCTGCCACAGGGACAGGCAGCAAGAAAAGAAAGGGCCATACCAAGCATGGAACAAACAACAAGAGACAACTGGTACAGTGGGAAAATTAGGCTTCATTAATTCTGAGACACACACCCCCTGCCATGCATTTCACATTTGCTTCATTAGAGAATCTGTAGGCTATCATACTCTGAACACTTCCCACAACAACAGTATTTGAGGGGATAAGTTCAGAAAAAAAATCTGAATTTTTCCACCCACACACTAACTTTCCAGGCTTTACAGTGATCTTTCCCAAAACTCTGAAGCAGAGCTAGTTTGAGAAAGATCAGAGAAAAGCCAGTGAAACCCTTGGCAGTTCATGAATGCTGTGGGGAAGTAGGAAACCCCAAACACACATTGAACTTGGGGCAGATAAGCTATTCAGAAATGGCCTAAGACTGTTCACCATGTAATTAAAAAAAAATGATTAAGCATCTGTTTTAACTAACTAATTAATTAATAGTTTTGATTACTTATATTTAATAAATTTCCATATTCCCCAAACCTCTGCATAGCATCTTTTTGAGTATAATATTTAATATAGTATTGAGTATAATAACAGATTGAGTATAATAACAGAGTATAATAACACGAGCCGGCCATGGCTGGGAGGGCAGTATAAATAAATACATGTTGAGATTTTGTTGTTATATTAGAAATTATCACTCATGGCTGGAAAAGAGTTTCTTTTTCATATTTACATTTTCATTTTCTATTATAGTAACAGAGCCAAAATAGCTTCAATATATATATAAATATGCCCTTCAATCTCAGGCCTACTGATTGAAATTTGTCCTCAGTGATTAATCAGCTACCATTTTAGTTGATTAGATTATTGATTTTAAAATTAATTCATGGAATCACCATTTTTACCTTTTTACTCATCCTGAATTTTATTCCTTATTTCTTCTGCCCTGGGAAGCTCTAGGTGAAATGGGAAAGTTGCTTTACTTGTTCTCTAGAAAAAGCACATACATACATGCACTATATATAGCAGGGAGGCCAATCCTCAGAAGATGACTTTCACACCAGCCTCTACTCTACAGTAGATGGGAGGCTTCCTACTAAGTTATCTGCCCAACCCTTTGGGATGCTGTTGGTGACTTCTTAAAATCAGCACAGTGAAAAAGAAAATAGTAAGTTCTGAACTGTGTGCTACACTGACTGTCTGAAAATTCCAATAGGGTTGCCAGTCTCAAGGTGGTGGCTGGAGACAGGGTCCCCTGGCCACCAGCAGGGGATGGGGGGGGGGTAGGGTTTTCAGAGCCAGGTTGGGAAACTCCTGGAGATTTGGGGATGGAGCTTGGTGAGGACCAATGTTTGAACATCCCACATAGGTTTTCAACATGACAGGGCAAATAAACGTTGCCACGTAATATTTTACAGTATTTTTCTTGCTAATTACAGCCATACTGTCCTCATGTAATCCTTATCAGTGAATTACATACATAATGCCTATTAATAGCATGATTTCCTGTTTGAAGATATCGGTACTGTAATGTTCTATAATTTGCATTAAAAATCATAATTAAAATTCGTGATTTCACACCCAGTTGCAGTGGGTGCCTAGATAGCCTCGTTCTTTCTTCTCTACCATGATGTGTTTGACACTGATAGTTACATTGCATAATTTTTAAAATCCACCTCATGCCTAAAGTAATCCTTAAAATGCATATGTGTATAGAAGATTTTCTACTCAGAAGGACATATTATTCACCTCTACAAATATTAAATGGTTTTATTTTAAAAGTGAAATAACAACTGGTTGAAAATTGGTGCAAGTAACAATAAGAATAGGAGTTCGAAAGCAAGAAATTGCAGGTAGATAAATAGGTACCACTTCGGTGGGAAGGTAACAGTATTCCGTGCACCTTGGTGTTTAGTCATGCCAGCCACATGACCACGGAAACGTCTTCGAACAGTGCTGGCTCTTCAGCTTTGAAACGGAGATGAGCACTGCAACCCTAGAGTCGGATTTGACTGGCTTTCGAGCAAGGGAACCTTTACCTTTACCTTTAACAATAAGAACAGTAAAGGAGGTAAAGGGAAAATAAATAAAACACACGAACACAACTAGCCATACAGCTCCACCCGCAGGTGAGATGTTCTTAAGGAACATGTATCAATTCACTTAAAGCGATCATGTGACACAAGATGAAGTTCAAAGCATGAAGCTTTACGCGTACTTGCTGACCACACCAAGGAAATAATAGAAGCTTTGGAAGTGTTGAGAGATGGGCCAGAAGAAACATCTGAAACCAAGAGTGATGCAGGAAGTCTGTTAGTTTGCATCATGACCTATCTTTTTCTCTTATTCTTGCATTTTTGGAGCCCAGTACTAACTGAAGTGAATGATGCTCAGATCTACCTGCAGCAAGAAAGACTTGCGCTTGATCGATGTGTGCAAGTGTTGAAAGCATTGACTCTGTTTCGCCAGGAAAAACGAGACTGTCTAGTGTCAAAGGCAACTGAGAAAGCTCTGCAGATGTGCAAAACGTATAACATTTCTACAGAGAGGAGAGTTGGAAGACGTAAGAAGATGCCTGTTGAGCAGAATTGTAATCCTGCTTGACCTTAGTACAAGAAACACGCAGAGAACAACTGGAAGCAATTGATTGGCTTAAGGCAGAAATTACGAAACGTACAATACAGATGAATACGCTTCACCAGCGATTTGCCTTCCTGCAAATCTGGACATTGTTGGATACTGAAAAAGATGATTTTATCAATGAACATATTCAGCACACATTTGCTAAGTGCACAGAGTTGAATGCTGCAGCTATGATTGCTGAAATAAATTGCCTTTGGCGCCACATTGTCTTGTATAAGGAAGTCAATCCTGATGAGCAGATTGCTAACTGGACAGCTTTAGATTTGCTTTGGTGGGTATACAAATGGAAGCTGCAAGAGAGTTTGACTAACTTTGTTGTGACATTTAGAATCTTTTAAACTATCACTGTTTCAACTGCCAGTTGTGAAAGAAGTTTCTCAAAACTTAAATTAATCAAAACGTATCAGAGATCTACAATGAGCCAAGAAAGACTGAGTAACCTAGAAATACTGTCAATTGAGAGAGATTTCAATATAGATTTCAATTCAATTTATTACAGGTCTATATGACCGAAGTCTTGACCAAGAGGATACAAAAGGGGAATATAGATTTCAATACTGTTATAGAAAAATTTGCAGAAATTAAAACCAGGTGATTTAAAATAAATTTGAGTATACTAGCATTAAATTCATTTTACTTTAATTACATCAGTATTTTCTTAAAATACAATGCATGTGCTTGGGAGGGTAAGGGGTTCAGTACTGGATTGGTGGAAGGGACTCAGTCCACAGGTTAGGGGGCGCAATACCCCACTGCTCAGTGGGGTACCATGCCATAGAGTGGGTACAATACCCTCCAAATCATCTATTTTTTCCAGGAAACCAATCTCTGTAGTCTAGAGATGAGCTGTAATTACATACATTACAGCTGTAATTCTGGGGGATCCCCCAGGTCTTACCTGGAGGCTGGCATCCCTAGCTGGAGATCTCCTCGAATTACAACTGATCTCCAGGCTACAGAGATCAGTTCCCCTGGAGAAAATGGCTGCTTTGGAGGGTGGATTCTATGGCACTGTACCCTGCTGAGGTCCCTCCCCCCAAACCCCGCCCTTCTCAGGTTCCACCCCCAAATCTCCAGGAATTTCCCAATCCAGAGGTGGCAGTCCTAAATTCCAGGAAGTTCCACTGGATTCCAGTGCTGGAGGAGAGGATAGGTGATGCACTACAAATCAAGAGAATACAAATCAAGAGAATAAGTTGGACTTAGTACTCCACATATACTTCTTACCTGAGAAAGCTTTTCATGCTAGGCAAACACTCCTTTTCCACCAGCAATGTGTATGAGTTGTTATTCCGCTCCAGTAGAATACGGGCCTCATTGTTTGTGTGGAGAATCAGGCTATGTGCACATACATGACCATGAGATTCCAGGTTGGTTGCTGCTGTCATGATTGTGATGTTGATGTCACAGTCTTGCTGGCTGTCATATAATTTACCAAAGTCCTCAGAAAAATTTCCAGAATGATCCAAAACAAAAGTCCCAGGATTGTATATAATTCCTGAAATGAGAGGCCCAATAACTGAATCAAAAATGGTATACGAGGCCTAAATAGATAAACTGATTACCCTGAATTTAAGGTCCTACAACAGATATGCCCAACAGAGTAAGAGATAACACAACTGAAACAACAATGACTGCAGATTAAGTAGGAAATCTGTAGCCACTGGAGAAACTGAGAGTTTTATTTTGATATACAAAAGTGAATGGAATTAGTCTAGATGTAAGGCCCCAGCTTTTTAAAAGAGTGCTTGAAAATTAGAGGAGAGTGGAAATAAGATCTGCAAGAATTGTGTGGGAAATCATAAATGAGGGGTTGAGAGAGAAATATTGGCTTGGTGAGGTCTTAGACAAGCAGGGCAAGAGAGTGAGTTCCCTAGTGGTATACCACAATCTGAAATTGGGCAGCTTGATCCTTCTGCCATATACATCAGTGACTGGAAGAAACCAAATAGACAAAACACGATGTTGATGACACAGCTAACAACGACCCACTGGAGACTCACTGTTGATGCACACCACCCCTGCATCCTCCCCATGTCCGCAGTTGTTGTTGAACCATCCTCCAGAACTACACTGTGTGAGAGATGTCTCTGTCCCGAGACAGTTGACGTCATCTAAAAGAATGGGTCCTGATCCTGTGTAGAAAGCAAACATACAGCTAGTCAGAATGGAATAAGAGTGCTCCAGGGAGCTGGTTCTCCTGCGCTCACACTGTTAAGGGTCTGAATTATTCCAGCTGCCAATCTGGATTTCAGAAATTCACAGCAAGCCTTTCTGAGAGAGCTTGGAACCTGAATGCAATTAAGCAGCATATGTTGGAACTCCAGATATAGAAGGCATTACTGTTATATACTAGCACTACTATGCATGGCACTTTAGGGGGAAAGGCAGATCTTTGTCCCTAAAGAATTTGTTTCGGTGCCTGAATCCAGATTGCAAATGATCTAGATACTCAGTTTCACATACAAGTACCCAAAGTTGTTCAGCCAACACCTTCTTCAAAAAGTAGGATGTATTGACCTTCCCTGCAAAATTATTGGTATCAGTGTGGAAATATATTCCCAGAACATCATGAGAGGAATGGGCACTTTGGTTCCTGGGGATATACAGGCACTTGGCTAGTCAACTTATTTATTTAATCTATACCCTACACCCTCTCCCCACAGGCAACTCAGGGCAGCTTACAGCATTTAAAATACAATAAATAAATACAAATATAAAAGTATAAAATGATAACACCAGTTAAAACCGAACTGATAAAAACCAACATCAGCTTGACAAGCGAAACTGAAAGGATCTATCTCCCCTCTCTACTCAACCTTTTATACAAATTATGGGCCCCAATCCAGGAAAGAGCAGTGCATCTTAGAGCAGTATCTGTTGACCATGGACATGTTAGATTCTCTGGTTTGGTATAGCCAGGAACTGTTAATAACTTAGCAGTGTACAAAGGCAAGTTACCTCACAACAGAAGCATCTTGTGTGTGTGTGTGTGTGTGTGTGTGTACTGGTAAAGAAACAAAAGTAACATGGAGTCCCTTTAACTATTCAAACTAATAAGAGTCCTCCTTGTTTTGGAACTCCATTCTAGACAGAATAGGGTAGAGACAGGACAGAAATCTAATCTAGCTAACTAGGATGGATGCTGATACAGGATGCATGTCCTGCATCCTGGATGCCAGAATGGAGAGTCTGGCAATGTGTGCGAGAGACACGCTAATGAACCAGTTTGTAGTGGGCCTGCGGGAACCGAAGCTCCACAGAAAATTGGCCAGCCGTGACGACCTGACGCTCAACATAGCCTTAAAGGAGGCAGTGTCCTACGAAAAGACACACGAAGACAGTCACGGCAAGACAGTACACCGCACAGACCCTTCGGCTACTTCTGATGGGTCCGACAAGGAGGAGGTTCTACAGGTTCATCATCCTTCACAGCATCCAGCATGTCTAGCGGGATCATCAGGCAACAAGGGGTTCCCGTCTTCAAACCCCTGCGCCAGCTGCGGAGAGGCACATGAGTGCAGGTTGTGCCGTTTCCGGAATGCAATCTGCAGGACCTGCAACAAGGCTGGACACCTGGCAAGAGTTTGCCGCTCCAAGGGACAACGGCAGAAGACAACAGCACAGCTTGATGCATCGGAGCGCTACACCATTTCGGACCACCACCAACGGCACCAACTAATGGTATGTAACTTACCCCCCGATGGCCTGGACAAAGTGCATGTGACTGTCCATATTGAGGGGTCCCCCTGTAAGATGGAAGTCGACTCGGGGTCGACCTATTCTATAATCTCGGCCGATACCCTCCATTTCCTATGCCCATGTGGGGGCCCCCGGTTGCACAAGCCACAGGGTCTCATGTTGTGGGACTTTAATAAGAACCCTGTGGACTGGACCCAGAACTTGGCTGGGGTAAGTTCTGGGTCCAGTTCCAGGACTTTTTGGGACTCCTGGACCTGTTGGTGGTGGAGGGGCGCTTGTCCAGTTTATTGGGACTGTCATGGTTCGTGCCCCTGGGACTGAAATTGACAGGGACTCACCAGCTCCGGACAAGGGATTTTGGGGTGGTTTGCAAGGAGTTCCCCAAGGTGTTTGATGGGTCCCTAGGGTGGTACACCGGGGCCCCGATATCTCTGGATCTTGATCCAAACATATGCCCCATCCGCATTAAGGCACGGCTCCCTCCCATAGCAATGAGGGCCAAAATAGAGGCTGAGCTTGACTGCCTCGTAGAGCAAGGGGTGTTGGAACGGGTCGCGCTGGGAGACCCCCATTGTCACGCCAGTCAAACCGAACAGTGACGTCCCTATATGTGCCGATTATAAGTGCACTATCAACAAAGCCTTGCAGGACCACACTTACCCGGTCCCAGTGGTAAGCCACATCTTAGCTTCCCTTGCGGGGGCCAAGGTCTTTGGTAAGCTAGATTTGGTGCAAGCTTACCAGCAGTTGCTGGTAGATGCGGCCGCCGCTGAGGCACAAACCATCGCTACGCACAAGGGGGCGTTTCAGGTGACTAGGCTGCAGTTCGGTGTATGTGTAGCCCCTGGGATTTTCCAGTCATTCAAGGATTCCCTCCTCAAAGGCATCCTTTGAGGAGGGAATCCTGAATGAGGGAGTACAACCTTTTCTAGATGATATCATCACGGCGCCGGACTCCGCCACCTTCGCTGACCGGCTCTGGGCAGTGATCCAGAGATTTGACTCCACCGGTCTCAAGGTGAAGAAAGAAAAGTGTCTCCTGCGCCTCGAGTTCCTGGAGTTTGCGGTGGACGCCCAGGGTATCCACCCCACAGACGATAAAGTTCGGGTAATTACGGGGGCCCTGACTCCCACTTCCAAATCTGAACTGCAGGCTTTCTTGGACCTGCTCAATTTTTATCACGCTTTTCTCCCCTTGAAATCTGCCATGGCGGAGACCCTGCACCATCTCCGGAACAAAGACACACCCTGAGGCTGGATGCCCACTCACGCAATGGCGTTCCAGGGGGTCAAGGATTTGCTCATTTCTAACTCCATCCTGCACCATTTCAACAAGGCGCTACCGGTGGTCCTTACCTGCGACGCTTCTCCGTACGGGGTTGGGGCGGTCCTGGGTCATCGGTTGCCGGATGGCCGGGAGGTCCCGGTCGCCTACTACTCTAGGACCTTGACTTCTGCGGAACACAACTACGCTCAGATAGACAAGGAGGCGCTAGCGATAGTGCATGGTGTAAAAAAATTCCACCACTATCTCTATGGCCGGGCCCTCACTGTGGTGACGGACCATAAGCCTCTTCTGGGTCTCCTGGCTCTGGATAATCAAACTCCGCAGATGGTCTCCCCCAGGGTTCTATGGTGGTCCATTTTCATGGCGGGGTACAGCTACGACCTTGTGCATCGCCCCGGGAAAGCCATCAGACATGCCGATGCCATCAGCTGCCTGCCGCTGCCCATCACAGACCCTGACCTCGCTCCCGTGCACTCAATTGCCCTCGTGGAGTTGCTCCCCAATCGCCCGGTTCATGTGCGGGAGTTCGCCCACTTCACGGGCCAGGACAAGGTTCTCTGTCGGGTCCTGGACTGGGTGGGGAGGGGAGGGGATGGCCTAGGGCCAAGAAGGGCCCCGAATTCATGCTGTTTGTCACCCAGAAAGACGAAATACCTACAAAGGGTGACTGATGTGGGGTGGCCAGGTGGTGATACCTGCGCCACTACAGCAGCAAGTCTTAGTGGCTCTACACGAGCACCACCTCTGGGGTCGTGAGGATGAAGGTGTTAGCACGGAGCTATGTCTGGTGGCCTGGCCTCAATCAGGACATCGAGGACATGGTAAAATGATGTCAACCTTGCCAGGTCTCTCGCCCCAACCTGCCTAGGGCTCTGGAGAGAGCCTGGGAGTCTTCACACCACCCCTGGTCTCAACTCCACCTAGACTTTGCGGGGCCGTTCCAGGGGCTGCTTTTTTAAATCCTTGTTGAGTCTTTCAGCAAGTGGCTAGAGGTCGTCCCCGTTCCGTCCACCTCCTCGAGATCCGACATCAAGGCCATGTGGCGGATCGTCAGTGCCCAGGGTATCCCGGACACCCTGGTAACGGACAATGGCACTGCATTCACGTCCAGGGAATTCCAGGACTTTACATCCTACTATGGAATTTGACATGTGCGGTTGGCTCCGTTCCACCCCGCCACAAACGGCCAAGTGGAGCAGATGGTCCAAACCACCAAGGATGTACTCCGACGGCTCGACTCAACCTTCCTCTTCGGCCAACGAACCACACCACACACAACAACGGGGCACAGTCCAGCCGAATTACTCCTGGGTCACCGCCTCACAACACGTCTAGATCGACTGCATCCGGACCAGGCCCCCGAATGTGAACCAGACATGGAGGACCAGGAAGCTGCCCGAGGATTCTTTTCTGAAGATGCAGTGTACGTGCGGAACTACGCCAAGGGCCCGCCATAGATCCCGACGCGAGTGGTGTGAGTCAAGGGGCCCTGTTCCTACGAGGTTTCCTGTGAAGACGATGAATACAAAAAGATTGCTGCGAAAGTTCACTGAAATATACAAAAGATGTTCAGTAGAAAATTCAACTTTTCATGATGTTCTTTAATTCTTGTTTCCAACAGGTGCCAACAAGATGCACAGCACAGGAACAGGACGAACACTTCTCGAGTGTATCTGCGTTCGTTTCGAGATATATTACTTTCAGGGCCGACATCCTTAAGACCTTTTCGCAGGATACCTTACCGCCGGGACACTTTAAATGCGGCCGATGTGCCGCGTGTCCTTTGATGTCAGAGACGGGTGTCTTAGATTTCCCGGACCTCAATTTCAAAAAATCCCTGACCCATTTTTCATCCTGCGCCACCAAATCTGTCATTTATCTTATCACATGTTTTTGTGCAAAAAGGTATGTTGGACAAACGTCCAGGTCCTTGCGGACCCGTGTTTTAGAACACAGATCAAAGTTAAAACATAAATGTATGACAGCTCCTATGACCCAGCATTTTGAGGAAGCTGGACATGGCCCCAATGATTTTAAATGTCTAACCTTAGAGGTAGTAAGACCTAAATCCTACACGTGTGTTGATATGCAAAAATTGCTGTTACAAAGAGAAGCTTTTTGGACTTTTGTACTAAAAACTGAACAACCTTTTGGAATGAATGCTGCTCTTGACTTGTCATGTTTTTTAGGAGAGTAAAATTGGGATCTTCACTTCAAATATTGTTCTCTCTCTTTAAATGCTGTTCTCTCTCTTTAAATATTGTTTTCACCCTTTGCTCTCTATCATTGTTGGATTCTCTCATTTTAACCATAGATAAAGTTTGTATTCAAAAAAGTATGTAGTGGTTGCTTGTAACCCTCCTGTTGTTGTATATATTGTTGTATATATTACTGTATAAATCATGATCAGTTGGCTACCTGAATGGGGAAGGCACGTGATAACATGGTGTAAATATAATGGAAGCTTTCAATTAACCACTAAGACTTGTTGTTTTCAATTTCAATTTTTATACCTAAGTGTTAGAACTTTTGTCCCTCAATAGTGTGGTTATTATGGTTATAATAATACTATGCTTTAATTTGCAGAATGTATGGATACCCTTGTGGTGATTTAAACTGTGTGAAGATCATTGAAAAGTGTATGTATAATATTTAAGCTTCTTTAAGTAGTACAATAGTGAGATTGTCTGGAGTGAATGTTTCCTATGATATTATCTTTATTATTATATTGATAGGAAGTTTGATAAAGAATATATCTCAAAACGAACGCAGATACACTCGAGAAGTGTTCGTCCTGTTCCTGTGCTGTGCATCTTGTTGGCACCTGTTGGAAACAAGAATTAAATAACATCATGAAAAGTTGAATTTTCTACTGAACATCTTTTGTATATTTCAGTGAACTTTCGCAGCAATCTTTTTGTATTCATTGTATGTTGTTGCTGTGCCCTGAGTTTATATAGATAAGTTTTCCTGTGAAGACGGTATGGTGCTCCAGAGGCACATCGACCAAATGCGCCGGCGAGTGCTGCCTCTGGAACCAGAAGACACCGAGGAGGCTGACCCAGGCGAGACTACCGAACTACCACCAGCTCCAGTGATAGCCAGCCAACCGCAGACCCCGACCCCAGTGCTCCCTAACCAGCCCGTAGCTGCACTGGCCACCTCGGACGAGCCTCTGGGAACGGCACCTGCTTCCTTAGCACCAGCCACCTCTCTGCCGAGAGCCTCGGCACTGGTGTCCCCCACAGCATCCACGAGGGAGCAGAAAGCTCTGGCATACCTAAAGGACTATACATGTGGGTGTCTTTCGGACCAAGGGGGGAGGGGTGTTGTGTCCTGGCCTAGCCATGTGTTCAATCCAGTTTCGGCTGGTTTCACATGCAGTCAGGTGAGGTACCTGAGCTTTGCTCCCAGTTCCCAGCCAATCGCGAACCTAGGCTCCCCAGGACTAATCTAATCCATGTAAATAGACCATTCACGGGTGTGTGTGGGGGTGTGTAGGCGGTTTACCTTGGGGCATATAAGCCAGCCTGCGAGCCGGCTACTTTGTTTTGTTCTTCTCCGAATAAAGTATGAGAGCTGAATTCACTAAGTAAGTCTCAGTACTTTTCACATTGTCTCCTCATTGGTTACCTCTATTTGCATAACATTGCCTTCTCATTGGTTACCTCTAGAATCCTGGTGGTCTATTGTTCCAGAGGTCCAAGCTCAGCCCGTCTCTTGGACAGACCTGGGAGATTCCAGCCCAATACATAACAGCTACTGCAAGGCAAGTTCTGCTCTACCATGCCAAACTACAGTATGACCATGCTTGTGGGAATGCTTCAACATTTGGACCAAATTTACACCACCTTCCTGGCACTGAACAATTTCTTTCCGTTCAATGTGCACCCCACATTTACATGTATCCTAAGAAAAAATTTAAAAGTAAGATGCATTTCCCTGCTCTTGCTTTCATCCTTTCTCACTACACCCAGGCACACCATTCCCAGGACACGGGCAGCTTGTACTTATATGGAAATTTGAGTTCTGATATTTCTGTTTTATAAGAACCTAAGAAGAGCCCTGATGGATCAGACCAGTGGTCCATCTGGTCCAACATCCTGTCTCACACAGTGGCCAACCAGTTCCCCTGGAGGGCCAGCATCAGGGCATAGAAGCCAAGGCCTTCCCCAATGTTGTCTCCTGGCACTGGGATTCAGAGGTTGACTGGCCCTGAATGTGGAAGTTCCCCTCAGTCACGATAGCTAGTAGCCACTGATAGACCTATCCTCCATGAATCTAATCCTCATTTAAAGCTGTCTGTTCCTGTGGCCATCACTACATCCTCCAGCAGTGAATTCCACATTTTAATCACTCTCTGTGTAAATAATTATTTCCTTTTGTCCATCCTGAACCTAGTGCCCATCAGCTTCACTTGATGTCTTCAAATTCTAGTATTTTGGGAGAGGGAGAAAATTTTCACTTTGTCAACTCTCTCCACCCCATGCATAATTTTATAAACTTCTATCATCTAGTCATCTCTTTTCTAAACTGAAAGGTCCCAAACTCTTTAGCCTTTCCTCATAGGGAAGGTGCTTCAACCTCTAATAAACTTGGTTGCCCTCTTTTGTACCTTTTCCAGCTCTGCAATGTCCTTTTTGAGATACAGTGACCAGAACTGTACGTGGTATTCCAAATGAGGCCACATCATAGATTTATATAGGAGCATTATAATATCAGTCATTTTATGTTCAATCCCTTTCCTAATAATCACCTTTTTCACTGCTGCAGCACCCTGGGTCGACACTTTCATTGAGCTATCCACTACAACACCAAGATCTTTTTCTCTGTCAGCAAGTTCAGATCCCATTAGCCTACACTTGAAATTGGGATTTTTTTTACCCAATGTGCATCTCCTTACACTTACCAACACTGAACTTCATTTGCCACACTGTCAACCACTTACCCAATTTCTGGAGGTCCTCTTGGAGCTCTTCACAGTCAACCTTGCTTCTCACCATCCTGAATAATTTTGTGTCATCTGCAAACCTGGCAACTACACTACTCACCCCTAGTTCCAGATAATTTCTGAACAAATTAAATAGTACTGGCCCCAATACTGATCCTTGTGGGACCCCACTGCTTATTTCCCTCCATTGTGAGAACTGTCAGTTTATTCCTACTCTTTGCTTCTTGTCATTTAATCAGTTTTTAAACCATAAGAGAGCCCATACTCTTATCCCATGACTGCTAAATTTACTCAGGAGTCTTTGATGAGGTACCTTGTCAAAAGCCTTTTGAAAGTGCAAGTACATAATGTCTACTGGGTCACAATTGTTTACACGCTTGTTCACTTTCTCAAAGAACTCCAAAATGTTGGTGACTTCCCCTTGCAGAAGCCATGCTGATTTCCCCCCAGCAGACTTTGTTCCTCTGTGTACCTAGTAATTCTATTTTTGATTACGGTTTCTACTAATTTGGCTGGGACAGATGTTAGGCTGACTGGCCTGTAATTTCCTGGTTCCCCTCTGGACCCCCTTTTTTTTAAAAAGGGTGTTGCATTTGCTCCTCTCCAGTCTTTTGGTACGGGAGCTGAATTAGTGATAGATTACAAATATGATTAGTAGATCAACTATCTCACATTTGAGTTCCCTAAGAATTCTTGGGTGTATGCCATCAGGACCTGGATACTTCTTGATTTTTAATTTCCCCAGTAGGTTTAGAACTTCATCTCTCATCACCTCAACTGGACTCAGTTCTTCAGACTCCCTTCCTGAAAAGAGTGGCTGTGGCATGAGCACATGTCCCACACCTTCTACAGTGAACACAGAAGCAAAAAAGTCATTGAGCTTCTCTGCCATCTCCTCACCTTCCTTTAGCAATCCCTTTATTCTTTTGTCATCCAAAGGCCCAACTGCTTCTCTGGCTGGCTTACTACTCTAGATATACCTAAATAAATTTTTATGGTTTGTCTTGATGCTTCTAGCAACCTGCTCCTCAAAATCTCTTTTTTCATGCCTAATCATTGACTTATATTTCTTTTGCCAGCGCCTGTGGTCCCTCCAATTCATTGGGGCAGACCATCCTCTTTTTAAAAGAAGCCTCTTTACTTTTTATAGCTTCCTTGACTTGTTTTGTTAACCATGCAGGCATTTTTTGGGATTTGGGAGTGCCCTTTCTAACCTATGGAATGAATTCTATTTGGGATTCACATAGTGTGGTTTTAAATAGCTCCCAAGCATCCGCTAGGGATTTGACTCTCTTGTGTTTCCTCTTCAGCTTCTTTGTTATTATTCCCCTGATTTTTGTAAAGTTCCCTCTTTTGAAATCAAACGTTACGGTTTTGGACTTCAGGGGTAACTTTTCATTGACCTGAATGCTGAACTTAATAGCATTGTGGTCACTGATCCCAATCGGTGCAATAACTTCTACATCTCTCACCAGTTCTTGAGACCTGCCTCTGTGACCAAGTATTCCAGTGCACAGTCATTTATGATGTCTAGATTTTTCTACAGTGTGATTCAAGTACATGTTTACCCAGTCAATGTGGTTAGTGTCTCCAAATACATTAAGATTTGGGGCTGGGAACTGTGTTGTGGTAAAGAGCTTGCCTCTGTATTCTGTTCTGTCGTACCTTCCCCAAATGCTGCACTCGTCTTCACTTCAGTGGCACCTGTGAAGCCCAGGGAGCGGCAGACGACATCTGCATCTGCCATGTCCCAGTTATCATCACATATCGTCCCCCACTGTCCAGCATAGTAGATCTCCACACGCCCCTCACTGAAGGAGCTTCCATCGACCAGCCGCACATCTATACCGTGGATAGCTGCAGATGCAGAAAAGGAACATAATAAAAGCACATCGTTAGTGACAAGATACCAGCACAACAGAGGCTTATATAATTTTAAAATTATAAAATTATGCATGATGTTGTGAAAGTAGATAGAGGAAACTTCCGCCCTCCCCCCCAAAAAAGTCTAGAATTCAGGAGCACATAATGAGACAGATGCACAGTAATTTCAGGACAAATTACTTCTTTACAAAGTACACAACTAGCTTGTGGAACTCACTGATATGGGATGAGATGATGTCCACTAACTTAGATGGCTTTAAAAGTGGTGTGGGCATATTCATGGAGTATGGGTTGGGAAATGGCTATTAGCCATGGCATCTAAATGGGACTCTTATGCTCAGACAGTTGTAACTATGACTGCAAAATGCTGGAATGGAGAGAATAGCAACAGAGAAAAGTTTTGGCTACTGTGACTCTGCCATGGGTCTTCCAGGACATGTGGGTACCTGCACTGCATGAAACACAATCCTGGACTAGGTGGGCTGATCCAGTGATACTCTTCTTCAGAACTGAACAACCTGAAGCATCTGCGCAGGACACCATTTCACAACCTCCTTGAACTGGACTAATGTACTTCCCCACACTTTCCACCCCAGATGCTCTAAAATTATGAACCATGATTAATCAATGTATCAAATACATTTTTATCCTAACCTTTCTCTGTGAAGGTTAGCGCAGCATACATTGTTCTCCCATTCCCATTTTATTCTCACAACAAACCTTGACAAGGCCGCCTGTGTGTCTGGTCCAAGATCACCCAGCAAGCTGCGTAGCCAGCCTCCAGGTGGGGTTGAAGTTCTCCCACAATTACAATTTATCTCCAGTCTATATAAATCACTTATGCATTCATTTCTTATTTATTTAAACCTTGTATTCCCTTTTTCCTGGAGAAAATGGCTGCTTTGGAAGGTGGACTGCAGATCCTTCCCCCCCCCCAAGATCCCTCCCCCCCCAAACCCCAGTGTCCCAGACACTACCCTCAGATCTCCAGGTATTTCTGAACCCAAAGTTTGCAGCGCTAACCCACATCTTCCAGACCCTAATCTGATAATCTAACCACTGCACTACAGTACAGTTATGTGCACTGCTAAAATTCAAGCGCCTTTAACAGGATTTACTAGGGCAGAAATGTTTTTAAATTCAAAATCTTAGTATTTTCTGGTTCTGATTGTGGTATCGAAATTTCCCCCCTAAAATGCAGCATCTGAATTTCAGAATAAAAATTTATACCACAGTTTGCAGTTTTTGTCACCTATTCATGAAGATCTCTTTCATTTGATAAATGAATAAAGTTAATAGAAAATTTATGAAATGATGTAGAAAGGAATCTGTCTGTTATTGTCTAATAACATAGACTGCTTCTGCCTGTCAGGTACAGTCTTGGCTGCTACTGAGAATCTCTGGATTCTGATGTTAAATATCAAAAATTATCTAATATTTGCTGAACAGTCACACTTTCTCCCTCAAAATTCATGGGGCAGACTTCACAGTTGCACCATCACGCACAAACTGATCACCAGCATTCCCTCTTTCAAGAAAGAAAGAGCATTCACTCCCTACAAGAAAGCTGGCCATGGCACTGTGCTGTCCATGTACTACCATATCAAGCAGATTTTGCCTGTGTCATGCTGTTGCACAGGTGGCCTAGACTCTCTGCATAATTGGCCACGGTCAGTTTGGTCTTGATGAAGTCACTGTTCAGCTGCAGGAGGTCCAGCTCCGAGGTGAGCTGCCACTGGCCTTTGACCTCCAGTGACTCCACCAGCTCCAGAGCCTTTGCACTTCCAAGGGAATGACGCCCAGGAGCCTCTGCCATGTACTTCCAGTTCCTAGATGGCCACTGCAGTAGCCCCCTCCTTTGCCTTCTCTGCCTCCAAGCTAAACAAGTAATATGGTGTCATGACTTTGCCAGCTGGGGGCTCTGTGCCACAACTAGGCATCCAAGTTAGCATCCCTGGGTATGTTGCTCTCCTCTGTTGGAGCCAGATGACAGCTCTAGTCCCAAGCCACCTTCATTAAAACACCAGCTATTATTGTTGCTGTCTCCCAGGTCTGAGCTGAGTGGCCACTGCACTTACCACTTGACTCAGCTTGCTCCAGGGCTCTTGCAACATAGACTACCCCTGTCTGAGATAGCACTGGGCTCTAGATTCCTGAAAGGTTGGTGTCCCTAAACTGGAACCTCTTGGATGTTTTGATCTGTTCCCATGTTCAAAACAGAGATAAATAGAATACTCTCTCTGTTTAAGGTACGGTAACTTTGTTAGTTGTAGATTTTCCGGGCTGAATGGCCGTGGTCTTGGCATTGTAGGACCTGATGTTTCACCAGCAGCTATGACTGGCATCCTCAGAGGTATCACACAGAAAGATGGAGTACTCTCTGTGTCAAGGTGAGAAGAACAAATGGTAGGCAGGTAATTTATATATACTCAGGAAGGTGGGGTAGGGCTGAGTCATTATCTTGTAGGAGTTTCCCAGGCTGTGACATGCTAATGGAGGAGCTTTCCTGAGGAGGTTCTGTTGCATATGGATTGGCTGTTGAAATTCTAATCTTATCTGTAGTGCTATTATAAGATGTAGAGCATTTTGTGTTTTTCAGGACAGGAAACCATGCCCTATTTATTTTTAAACTCTCTTCTTCCCTGTTGAACGTAACTTTGGTTTGATACTTCTTGCTGGCTTGCCCATATCACATTTAGGGTTGGCAATCTCGAGGTATTGGCTAGAGATCTCCTGGAATTATAGTGGATCTCCAGCCAACAGACATCAGTTCCCCTGCAAAAAGGGCTGCTTTGAAAAGTAGACTCTATGGCATTGTATTCCACTGAGGTCCCTCCTCAAACCCCACCACCCCCAGGCTCCACCCCAAAATATCTAGGAATTCCCCAACCCAGAATTGGCAACCCCAGCCACATATGCATATTGCAGAAAGTACATTGAACACAGTGTGCACTGTTGTGCATTACTACTTTAATTTTGAGAGTGTGTTGTTCTACTTAATTCTTTGGTAAATAATTGTTTGGTTAACAGAACAGCAAATGAAAGGCAAGTGCAACTTAAAGTACCAGACGTAGTAGAGGAAAACCTTGGCTGTTAATATGGCATGGTCTGCTTAATATGGCACAGGGGGAAGCTTGACAGAAGCAGAGCTGTCTGGTTTCCCCCTTCAAATCTCTAGTCACAAGGCAAAGATGCAGGAGCCTTGTCCTCAGTTGTCACTAGGCCCTGCTCACTGCAGAAGCTGTTCCTTCTTAACAAGGTGTCACTGTTCAAGACCATGAACAGCCTAACTTACCCAGTGAGTCAGTTAAGTTCGGCCACAGTAAAAGCAGACTGAGCATTAGTAGTCCAGACAGAGTCCCATGCAGCCAGCCTGATGGAAAACAACACAGTGTGAACAAGCAGGTAGGGCCAGGCACATCATGGCTAACCAGGGTTTAAAGTATATGTAAAAGTTCAGTCCAACACAAGGGGATGACTTCAGCTAATTTCCTCATGCCTCACTCTGAAGGAATCAGATTGGTTTGTAGATAGGGAAGTTGCTGGGGAACACGAGTGATGGGAAGTAAAACTGAGAGCCAACAATATGCCGTTTTGCCCAGTAGATTTTCATAATGTGGCCACATATTCCACATATGAGTCCTTTAAAAATCTGGGAAGGAATCTAAGGTTTCATTAAATTCATTCTAATTCCAGAATGCAAATTCATTGTAAAGTGTAAAGGCAGGGAATAAATTTGTATATCAACAACCCTGCATGGCCAGCAGTCAATTCAGAAATTCAATTCAAGCCCCAATACCAAGGAAGGAAGGAAGGAAGGAAGGAAGGAAGAGGGAGGGAGGGAGGGAGGGAGGGAGAGCATGGAAGCAGCAGGAGCAAGCAGAAATGTAGTCCTTTTCCTAACAGATATTTCCCCATCCCAAACTGCACCTATCAACTGTCATTTCCCTCTCCTCCACAGCAAGGAAAGAACTCTCCCATCACTGCTTCTCTGCTTTCAATCATCTAATCATAAACCCAATTTTTAAATTCACATTTATGTATCCTGTATAATTAGCATCTAATTGCACAGAATGAGGAGCATGAGAAGTTTTGCTAAGTCTGCACATACTCCCACGTCACTGTAATATTCCTCCTAGTCTTTCCAGGTGCTTTGGTTTATCTTTGGGGAACATACAGACGTAATTTTGACCCAATGTTGTGCAGTGGTTATAGTGTCAGACTTGGGTCTCATATGTATATACATGAAGCTGCCTTATACTGAATCTGACCCTTTGTCCATCAAGGTCAGTATTAGTCTACTCAGACTGGCAACATTTCTCCAGCATGTCAGACAGAAGTCTTTCACATCACCTACTGCCTGGATCTTTTAAACAGAGATCCTGGGGACTGAACTACAGTGGGGCTACTGGGGCTTCGCCCCCTTCCTTAAAGGGCTAGCCCCACAAGATTTCCTTTTGAAAATGTTTTTTAATTATTTTTAAACATTATTAATTGTCTTTTTCTCTACATGGTTTGAAATGGTTCAGGGCACAGTATCTCCCTTATAAATAAAAACCGAATGGTGATGGCACTTCTCTAGAACATTCCACACGCTCCAAAATCAGTTCGCTCTCTGATCTGTCGTTCAGAGGGTCTCCCTATCCACTGGCTGTTTGCCTCAGTCCTGCCTCCAACATTCTAAACATTTTGCTTTTCCTCTCCCCCCCATAGCCAGTCAGAACAGAGGTTATTTGCATATGCAGCCTCATTACCCTCTGCCTCGGAACACAGAGGTTATTTGCATATGCGACTTGATTGGCTTTTGCCTCTAACATTCTAAACAGTTTTGCTGTTCTGAAGTAAAATGTGTCCAATCTCCAGGTGAGAGCTGGAGATAACTCAGAATTACAACTGCTTTCCAGATGGCAGAGATCAGTTCCTCCGGAGAAAATGGTGGGCTCTGTATCCTTATATGCTGCTGAGGTGGCCCCCGTATGACAGCCAATGTGATGTAGCAGTCAGGGCTTCAGAGCATGGGAGAGGCTGCAGGTGTGTGGGGGGTGGAAGCTGGAGAGTGAGGGGGAAATAAAGGTAGGTTGATGATTGGCTGGGAAGGAGAGGGTTGCCAACTCCAGGTGGCAAATTCCTGGAGATGTGAGGGATGGAGCCTGGAGAGGGCGAGGTTTCAGGAGGCGTGGGACCTCGGACAGGTACAAAGCCATAGACTCCATCCTCCAAACCAACTATTCCCTTCTGGGGAACCATTGTTGCCAATCTCCAGGTGAGGGCTGGAGACCACTTAAAAATTACAACTGTTCTTTAGGTAGCAGAGATCAGTTCCTCTGGAGAAAATGGTAGACTCAGTGTCATTATACCCTGCTGAGGTCGCCATAGCAAATTGACACTGAGTGTCCAAGGCTGGGGCACCCGCCCAGAGCCTCTTTCTAGAGGCCGTTGTATTTATTTCCACAACGGGCCTTTTTCCTAGTCCTATAGTATTGCTATAGAACAGAAGATATACAGAGTGCATCAGAAGCAACAGTAAGTAGCTTCTGCTTCCCAGTCTTTAGCCCCTCCAAAATTTGCCCCACAAGCCACAAAATCCTGGCTATGGGGTGGGGCTGGATTGAACCTGGGATGTTCTGCATGCCAAATAGATGCTCTGCTACTTAGCCAGAGCCCCTCGCCAATCTGCTGTGGATGGAAGTTTTCTGGGTGACCTTGCTTGTGCCTGTCACACACTCTCAGGCTAACCTACCTCACAGACTTATTGTGAGGGTAAAATGGAGGAGGGGAGAATTATGTAAGTCACTTTTGGGTCCCCACTGGAGAGAAAGGCAGGATATAAATGAAGTAAGTGAAGAAATAAAATAAGTGAACCAGACAACATCAATCCAACTAATGCTTTGATTGGGGTGGAATCACCATTAGCCAGCATGCAATCTGGTAACCCACCTTTCTGGTATACTCTGATTCTTTAGCCCTCAGGAGTGTTTTGCAGTGAGGATGGAAGATGAGATAATGTCACAGCAACTGACTGTGATGTCTCCATGAAGAACCTCACCAAATCCTTTCCCCATCATATACTCAAACCATTCAGAACACCTTGCCAAGTTTAATCTGCTCCCTCTCACCACCTCATCTTTCCTTCAGAGCTGTGTATTCATTTTCCACAGGACCTGAGTGCAACTTGACTTCCTGCAACTTACAACAGTGCAGAGCTGTCACACCTGGGACGGGCGTGTTTAACACTGCCTCCTTTCATTACATTGGGGCAGCAAAATGCTAGAGATAAGTCTGTTTTAAGAGAAAGCTGCAATTGGATAATCAGAGGGAAAGCATTGGAACCAGCTCTAGTTTCTTAAACAAAAGTCTCCATGACAAGCAACTCTAGTAAAGTTCCTCCTTGCCCCGCTAATTCATTTCCACTGTAACACAAATCAGATGGAGCTGAGTTTGTCTTTGAAATCCTTTTAAGCAGCCTCCCATATGGCAGCCATTCAGCTATTAAAGGAAGAGAGTGCAGTAGGAGCACAATGAGAACAAGAGAACCAAAAGAGTGGTCAACAATGCGATGCAATTTAAGCATTCCTGTATTTTGCTTGTTTACGCACAGAGTGATTGGTTCCAGCAGAACGATTTTACTTCAGACCAGCATTTAGAGTTCATCCATAAATATGCTGGTAGATGGAAGAGAATTGTTTTTCCATAGACAGAACAGATCTTTTTCATGCTGTTTTGTATCAACTTCAACCAACAACCCCAACACATTAGCACTTTTAAAATACACTGAGAGGATACAACAGAGTTAAATTAAACTGCAGTCTCCAGTGATGCTTATCTCCAGGGATTTCCTATGCTCTTGGGTTAGTGCTCTGACACATAAGAGGAAGGTCAGATTTGAAGCTTAAACTGTCTCTCAGCGTCCTATCTGTCAGTCATGCAAGCACTACAAAAACTGCACAGCAGGACAAAAAAAGAAGAAAAGATCCATGAATAGGTGTGTATCTCCCACCCTCACCAATTACGTATACCCTTCTGTACTCACTCTCTCTTCCAACACATTTCTCTTTGCCCTGGAAGATGCCAGTTACTAGGAGACACATCGTTGACCCAGAGAGGTATAAGAGACAGAATTCTGGAACTGGTGCTTTCAAAGGAGTTGAGGAAGAGACATTTCCCTACCAAAATCACATGGCTTCAAGAACTTATCCTGGGACTTCCTTAATTCAGTGCAGGCTAGCTGTAGTTCCTGAAATGTTGTAAAGCAATAAATGCACTCATATGAGCATAGCAAGCCACACTATACTAAATCAGTCTTCTAGTCTTTCTAGCACAGTAAGATCTATCCAAACAGAAAGCAGCATTGTTTTTCCCCAGGTACTGATAGACATGATTTTGAACCTAGGGCCTTCTGCAAGGAAGGCATGAACCTTATCATTGTATCTTTGAGGTGTATTTTCTTCTGAGTTTTGTTCAGATTCAAAAGGGTTCTTGTAGTGTCAGAACTTCCCAGATAAGAAATCTTGGTATCTGCTAGTAATTTTTTCTTGGGCTTGGAAAGAGGGATGGAATAAGGTAAGTTATCGGAAGGGTTGCCAACTTCCTAGAGAAACGATTTTGTAGCTTTTTAGCTTAAATGGATGTTATTTACTGGTGATATTATTTACCTCCATGCCATGAAAAGCCTCAGATGCTGATTTCCACACATTAAGCCCCTATTAAAGAGAGAGGACATTTTTTCCCAGGCCGGCTGGCAACCCTAGCTATCAAGATTGACTGAAGGAAAGAGAAGGTGGTAACTGCTGGGCCTAGAAAACTTCCATATAAGGAAAGAGAGAGGCAGTCTCTAGTTTCATCACTGAACTGTGGCTTGTCTTTTCAATGTCAAGGACCTTAGTAGTTTAGCATAAACAAGTTATTTATTAAGTTTCCAAAAGGTACATGCCAAAGAGACCCCAGAGAGGGACTGGGAATCCCTGCTGGCATGACGGTAAGACCTGGCTGTCATAAACACAGATAGGGAAAGGGGTAAGCAGCTCTCCCAGCCTATGCTTTGCAGTATCCTTGACTGCTAGTCTTTCTTTAGTTTCTGTTTCTCTTTTGTTGCTCCTCCATTGTTCCAGCCCTTAATTAAGATTACGTTTCACTACAGGGCTTTGGCGAGAGATTGAAGAGTACTAGATCACTGTGAAGTGAGAATCTTTTAGTAGGAAAGGTTGATATATGCTTAATTCTTTGTAGGGTTGCGTTCTAGCACGCTGGAATTCTTTTGCACTAAACGCACTGATTAATGTCTGAGAGATCCTGATTAATGGTCTAACAGCCAGATAAAGGGTGGGACTTGATTTCTTTTGGTAGTTATTTTCCCCCAAAGTGGTCACAATGAAATTTAAGGTATGGTCCTGCTCTTTCTACAAGCTTTCAGCCTTTTGGATGCTAATGGGCAGAAACTGTTGGAGAGTGTGACTCAGCATGCCTGGACATTGAGGGGCACTATATCCTGCCAACCTAGCAGTTCAAAAGCAAGAAATTGCAAGTAGGTAAATAGGTACTGTTTCGGTGGAAAGGTAACAGCATTCCATGTGCCTCAGCATGTAGTCATGCTGGCCGCATGACCACAGGAAATGTCTTCGGGCATCACTGGCTCTTTGGCATGGAAATGGAGATGAGCACTTCCCCCTAGAGTCAAATTCGACTGGCTTTCGAGCAAGGGAAACCTTTACCTTTGCAACACGGAGTGTTATCTCCGTGAAAGTACTGAGACTTACTAGTGATTTCAGCTCTCATACTTTATTTCCAGTGCAGAACAAAGACAAAGTTACTGGCTCACAGGCCGGTTTATAAAGGCACACAACCCATACCCCAAGCACACCTCTACACCAGTGATAGGTTACTTACAGTGGCCGAGAGTTCCATAGGCTCTCGGCCGGAGCCTAGCCCAGCAATTGGTGTGGGCTAGGATCCACTTGGCCCATTGCTTCTGTGAGCGAAGCTTGGTTGCTTCACATGACCACATGGAGATCAAGCCTCGCACGTGGTCGGAGATGGATACATTACACTCCGTGAATATGATGCCTCTCTTTGTCTTAACCTGGGAGCTACCCTCTGATCCCTCCTCTCTATGTGTGTGCTTTTTTCTTCCCCATTCTTCATGGAGTCACATGAGTCACAATGGCCTCATATTTCCATACACATGATGCTGGAACAGCTGGCCACTTGTGATTGGGAAAATACTCTTTAGATTAGGTTTCTCTCTCATTCAGCTGCAGCTTGGATGTGAACTTGAATAAAATGTGAGTTTTACTTTTTGCAATATACTTCTTGGGAGATTTATTTACTGACATCACTACCATGCTTCTATGACTGGACAAACTCTGCTATATTAACCAAATATCCCAATAGAAACTCTGTGTAGTGTATTCAGATGCTGCCCTGAATGCATAAGGTTGAACGTAGAATCATCCCATAGAGAAGCTATGCTAAGCTTCAGACATCGGCAAGGATTCGCGCCGAAAGTATTGTGTCCAATCACATTTGAACTGTCTGTGGTGGGAACGTTTATGATTGGGCTGTAATGGGAACAACCTGATAGGTTGATGATTGTATAGTAGGTGTGGCTACGTTAGCCCGGAATGTTTAAATACCGAACAGCAACAATGAAAGCTGGTTCGGGCTATCAGAGAAGTTGTACCGTGTCAGAGAAGTTGATTGTCGAGCTGAATAAACCTGAGTTTTGCTGAAATCACTCTCTGGCTATTTTGTTAAGCATGGACTTAACAATTGGCAACGAAGTGCGGGTAGGCAGCCCCACTGGTCCCAACCCCACGACGGACAACAGCGAGCAGCAACTCGCAGTGGCAGAGCAGCAAAAGGCACCACCAGAGCCGGTGGCAGCGATTGCAGCTATGGCCAATAGCCCGAAGTTCGAGGCATTCGAACCAACGACCAAGGACTGGGACGCTTACCTGCTGAGGTTCGGGTTCCACCTCGAAGCTAACGATATCACTACGGAGGAGAAGAAGCGAGCCACCCTCCTGAGCTCTTGTGGCAAGAGCGTGTTCGATATCGCCAGGTCCCTGGTAGCACCAGCGGACATCACGACCGTGGCCTTCAAAGAGCTGACAGACAAGCTGAAGGCACACTTCTCCCCGCAGCCGTCGGAGATTGCGTGCCGACATGCATTCTTCAAGAGGAGTCAAGCGCCAACAGAGACCGTGGCAGAGTACATGGCAGCTCTGAGGAAAGCTGCAAGGCCTTGCAACTTTAAAGATGTGGAGGAGGCCCTCCGTGACCGGCTGGTGTGCGGCATGCGAGACGAACGACTGCAGCAGCGGTTGTTCGCAAAGAAGACCCTGACGTGGAGCGAAGCTTATTCTGAGGCCGTCGCCGCCGAAGCCGCTGACAAGTCGACCCGAGAGGTGAGACAGCGTTTAGCCTCCACCGAGCTGCGTGTCCACCACCAGGGGGCCGACGTGGAAGCCGATTGTGCGCATGAGGACGTCTGCGCCATCGGCAGAAAGGCGGACAAGCGGACCCCAGCGAAGACTGCAACCAACCCAACATGCACCGGCTGTGGCGGGAAGCACCCGAGGGAGAGCTGCTGGACCAGGGACGTGGACTGCAGGAAGTGTGGCAAGCGAGGCCACATCGCACGTGCCTGCAGAGGATCCAAAGCGTCTCCTCGACCGTCGCCGCCCAGG
>NW_015169789.1:736660-736808 GCF_001447785.1 Gekko japonicus
CTGTGGGGGAACCGGGTGGTGGTGCCTCACATCCTTTGAAAAAAAGTGCTGAAATCACTACATGAGGGCCACCCGGGAATGGTCCACATGAAGGCACTAGCCCGAGGTTATGTATGGTGGCCCGGGCCCGATGCCGAAATCGAGGATT
>NW_015169789.1:736881-739682 GCF_001447785.1 Gekko japonicus
ACGTATTGGTGAGTGATAACGGAACTCAATTCACCTCTGAAGAGTTCGGAAAGTTTTTGTCCGATAACGGAATCAGACAAATAACTTCGGCCCCGTTCCACCTGGCCTCGAACGGCCAGGCAGAAAGAATGGTTAGGACCACTAAGGAAGCCTTGAGTAAGCTGGTATGTGGTGATTGGGGGGTAAAATTGGCTTCGTTCTTGTTGAGACAGCATGTCACCCCTTGTTCGGCAACAGGCCGTAGTCCGGCCGAAATGCTGATGGGCCGGAGGCTTGCAACACTATTAGATAGGTTGCACCCAGACCTCAATGACCTGAAACCACAACCGCAGAGCGAACAACCAAAGTTCCGAACGTATGTAAATGGTGAAAATGTATATGCGAAAAACTATGCAAGTGGTCACTCGTGGCTACCAGCCACTATTGTTGATGTTATTGGGTCACGAATATATGACTATTAGATAGGTTGCACCCGGACCTCAATGACCTGAAACCACAACCGCAGAGCGAACAACCAAAGTTCCGAACGTATGTAAATGGTGAAAATGTATATGCGAAAAACTATGCAAGTGGTCACTCGTGGCTACCAGCCACTATTGTTGAGGTAATAGGGTCACGAATATATGTGGTACGGCTTGCTGATGGGCGCAAGTGGCGTAGGCACATAGACCAGTTGAGGCAACGGTGGGCGACTGACCGACCCAACGCGCTGCCAGCTGAGTCCACAGACCCCGAGGACCTTCCAATACCTCCCCAGGAGGCGAGTGCTGACGGGCCTGAGGGCATCAGTGCTGTTCCAGAGGCAGGGCAGACCCCTACTCTCGAACCTATAGAAACGGATGGAAGTGTTCCTGACTCTGCGGTCCCAGAGTCCTATGGAGTGCCACTGACGGAAAGGTGCCCTGAGCCTGATCCAACTCATAGGTCTCAGAGAACGAGACGTGCACCCACCTACCTAAGTGATTACGATTGTTCATGAGTGTTTTTGCTTAGGGGGGAGGGATTTGTAGTGTATTCAGATGCTGCCCTGAATGCATAAGGTTGAACGTAGAATCATCCCATAGAGAAGCTATGCTAAGCTTCAGACGTCGGCAAGGATTCGTGCCGAAAGTATTGTGTCCAATCACATTTGAACTGTCTGTGGTGGGAACGTTTATGATTGGGCTGTAATGCGAACAACCTGATAGGTTGATGATTGTATAGTAGGTGTGGCTACATTAGCCCGGAATGTTTAAATACCGAACAGTGACAATGAAAGCTGGTTCGGGCTATCAGAGAAGTTGTACCGTGTCAGAGAAGTTGATTGTCAAGCTGAATAAACCTGAGTTTTGCTGAAATCACTCTCTGGCTATTTTGTTAAGCACGGACTTAACACTCTGGTTCTTGGCCTCTTGTAACTCTCAGACAAGAAGCTGGTTCCACGTCTTGATGGAGGAAGAGAAGGAAAGACAATACAAGAAAATGAAGGCTTGACAGCAACACCTTGTGATCCATTATTTTATATACTACAATTATAGATGTAAACAAGAAGGTCCAACAGTGTGTGAATGAGCAACAAAATGGCAAATATTTCCAAGCTAAGCTTGGGTGAGACCAGCACAGTTCTGCTCTGCAAGGGGAAGCTTTAGCTCAGTTGATAGATTAAATTAAAAATATTATAAAAGAGTAAATGAAATAAGCCCAGAATTCCAGCTAGGAAGGCCTGACTAAATGTTCAGGTGTGGATCACACAACTGCTGGGCAACAACAATGAAGATCAGAAAAGGGTTCGTAACCCATCTACATGAAAGGATTCTCTCATACTTTGCATGCATAACAGCAAAACGTTTGGATGAGAGTAACTGTTGATCTATGACAAAAAATGTTGGCAAAGTGATGAGGGGAGCTGCAGAAAAGATTATTATGAAGAATCGCTACCTCTGAATTGCATTTTAAAAATTATTAGAGAGGAAATGGCTGAACATAACAGGACTTTTAATGGTCAGTTTAAGAATGACTGTCAAATTAAATATGTACCATAAGCACTATATGCTGTTCTGATTGTGAATCTTAGTGACACAAACATCAGTGACAAGCTTTGTGTGTGTATGTTTTTGCAAAGTTTTTTCAGGCAACTGGAAAAAAAGGCTAACAAAGAAAGCCCTTTGCCAGTATACTCGTGAGTGTCTAAATATTTAAAAAGGGAGTTGTGGAGATATTGCATAATTTTGACCTTTCTGTCTCATAAACATGCATGTTGGAAATCCCATCTTCTCCATCCAATGACCACTTTGAGGAAGAAAAACTTGTTTGTCCAGCAGAATTACCAAAAGAAATCTTGATGATGGCAGTATATGACAACATTGACCACACAGCTGTACAGTGTCTGAGGTTCCGTCAAAGGCATTACCATATCCATATTCCAGCAAATAACATCATTTATTTTCTGAAATAAATAGTCAGCAATAATGCCACTTGGCAATATTGAGTTGAGCATTGCTGATGAAGAGCAGTACATTCTATGCTTCCTAATAAATTTCTTTTAGCAGTTTAGTGTGGAGAAAGCAGCAAAAGCCCTTCTTGTGCAGTTTACCAGTTTTTTCCCCTCTGAGCTAAGAACAAGCAGGAGGGAAAAGGGAATTAGCCCATGGCCTTCCAGACACATCTCTTAAGAAATGTTAATGGGTCTTGCTAGAGACAGTGGGATGGGCTGGTCCAAGCAGGAAAGAGAGGTGGAGGTGTTAATTGCTAGACAGGTTATAGGAATGGACTTTCTGGAGACAACAGAAGGAAGAGGAGGAGGAGGAGGAGGAGGAGGAGGA
>NW_015169789.1:739854-746275 GCF_001447785.1 Gekko japonicus
TGGGGCTGAGAGAGCTCTTTCGAGGACTGCTCTTGAGAGAACAGCTCTGAGAGAACTTGTGACTGACCCAAGGTCACACCAGCAGCTGCAAGTGGAGGAGTGGGGAATCAAACCCGGTTCTCCCAGATTAGAGTCCATGCTCTTAACCACTACACCAAACTGGTTCTCCTGGAAAAGAAGTTTTGACCTGAGCTGACCAGGGTCAAGGGGGAGGAGGAACAGAGAGGATAAATTCTTCAGGCAACAGGAAATAGCTCTCTTTTCCTTTGGATACTGAGCTGGATAGACCTCTTGTCTGAGGATGGGAACAGGCAGCCTTTTGGGAACCATGCCTCTGGTCTAAAGAGCTGGGAGTAAGTTTTAAGGTAATAGAAGATCTTTAGAGAACTAGGACACCTAAGATAAAGAGCCTGTCCTATATTTTACCATCAGATAGGGCACGTATAGCTGAGAGGGACAGAGGAATCATGTTTTACCAATTTCTTTTGTTTTTCCTTGCTTCAATCTGGCGTTGTGCTAAAAGTATGCTTGTAAACATTTCATTTTTAATAAATACTTTAAACTTTTGATTCTGGAAGTGGTTCTCTGTACCACATAGATTCCCACTGTTTCAGACACGCTATTTTAATGGGGAGTCCCAGGAGGGGGGAAGGCAAGCAGTTGGCAACTGGCTATTCCTCCAGGGGCACACAAGGCATCAATCCATCCCTGTGGTAGCCAAGTACTGGGCTAGCAGGAGACACTGAGGCAAGGCCTCTGAGCTTGGGAGCTGAGGGTCCTGATCCCTTCAGTGGGTGTTATGTATTGTGAATACTTGTATAAGGCCTGAGCTTGAATCTCACTCCTATCTAAGGCTGGTATCGTGAATGGCACAGTCTGATTGTCTACTCTGCGCAGTAGGCCAAATCAGAGTATAAGAAAGGTTCTGGAGGGAGATGAATTCATTGGTCTTTATGGAAGCATTATGATTGGTTATTAACCTACTAGGGGGTGTGGTTATACAAGCCCGGAAAGTTTACAAGAGAGCCTGCTGCTCTCCTGTATGTGTTCGTTCTTGTCATGTTCTAATAAAGCTGAATCGCTTGTTAAGAGCTGCCTGAAGTCTCATACCTAACAGTGGGGAATCCTTATATTGATCAGATGGTGGCAGCAGCTATTGAGGAGGAACAGAGAGGATACATTCTTCAGGCAACAAGAAATAGCTCTCTTTTCCTTTGGATACAGAGCTGGATAGACCTCTTGTCTGAGGATGGGAACAGGCAGCCATTTTGGAACCATGCCTCTGGTCTAAAGAGCTGGGAGCAAGTTTTAAGGTAATAGAAATAAGCGACTAAATGTTTTAAGGGACTTACCAGAGCGCAGAAAAGCATTTGTGCGAATATCAGAGACTTTAGCAACTTTTTTGGAAAGTAAACAAATCCAAAAATATGGCAGGGAAGAAACCAGAGAAAAAGAAGCTGTTGAAACCAAAACTAGGGACCAGTCCTCGAACGGATGAGGTCACTGGGCTCTCAAAACTCTTGGCTGACTCCCTGCGCCCCCTGCTGGACGAGATCACTGGCATTAAACAACAACACTCAGTAATTGGTCAGAGTGTGGCAGCGCAGCAGATGCAACTGACTCAATCCTTAAAAGCAACAGAGCAAATGGGAGAGAAGGTGAAGGAAATGGACATCACTACTAAAAAAGTTAAGAAAAAGCTGGAAATGAAGCAAGCTACGGAAGAGTCAAAGTTCTTACAGCTACAAATGGATAAAGCAAATTTGGTCCTACAGTTTCAAGGGGTCCTGGAAATTAAAGGTGAGAATCTGAAGCAACGGTTGAGCGAAGCAATAGCCCCAATGACAGATTCAACAGCGGAATACCTTTGCAGAGAGATGGATGTGATCTACAGGTCCTATTCATCATACATCAAGAAAAATAATCTGTCTGGGGAAATAGTGGTCAGATTCTTGAAGACACATGTGAGAGATGCTATTTTGAAAGCAACTTCGGGAACACCCTTGAAAATCGGGGGCAACAATATTAGGATTTTAAAAGACATTCCATTTGATATAAGGCAGAAGAGAAAGAACTATAAAGAATTAACCCTTTACTTACAAACAAATGGCATCAGTTACAGGTGGTTAATCCCAGAATGTGTCATTTTCAAGCTCAACGATAAAAAATAAAAGATTGACTCTGTTTTTAAAGCACATGAATTTCGGCAGACACAGCTTGGGGAACCAGAAGAGGGCAAAGGGGAGGAAGAAGAAAGCAAATCTGATGGCGAGTTGGGCTCAGGGTCTTTGGACGAGGACTCCCCCTCTGAAAAGGGGGCGGCTGTGCCCAAAAGCTCATATAAACTGAGGATTAGAAAAGATAAGAATGTGCCTGGAAACATGTTGAAATAACTTGGGGATGCTCTGGGAATTTCTTTAAACAACCAACTAAATTCATTGTATTATTAGTAGTTTTTTTTTAAATAGCATGGTGTTAAGTTCCCTTTCCCATATTTTCTGTTGTAGTTTTGTAGTCTGTAAAAAAAAAATCAATAAAAACCTCCCCCCAGGGGGATGGGGAAAAAAAAAAGAAGATTCTGGAGAGAAAGGAAAGGATGCAAGAGGAGCAGTGAAGACACAACCTCGAGCTGCTGCGCCTGCAGGCTGAACAAAGCAGTAAAATAAAAGTTACCCCCAAAGATTTTGTTCCATAGAAGGACGGGGAAGACCCCTCAGTATTTGAGAAAGCAGCTATGCAGTGGGGGGTTGCAGAGGCAGACTGCATGTCTTACCTCTGCAGCAACTGGGGAGCTAACTGCTACCTACCACAGCCTGCCCAGGGTGGTGGGGGCAGTAACTTTTAAAGATTTCAAAGCCACAGTTTTATTTATTTATTTATTTTTAATTATAAAAAAAAATAAATTAGAAAAAGAAAGCCACAGCCTTCCCAGGGTGGTGGGGGGAATAACTTTTAAAGATTTAAAAGCCACAATTCTTAAACAGTTCAAACTGGGGGCTGACCATTTCTGAAAGCAGTCCTGGGTCTTATCCCCACAGAAATGTAAAACCTATTCTGAGTATATGGTAAAAGTGAGTGAGATGGGGAGGAGATGGGTGGAAGAAGCAAAAGCAGGGGACTTTGAGGCTTTGTTCTAATGAATGGTGCTAGACCAATCCTATTCCAAACTCCCCAAAGAGCTCAAATGTCTGGTAAAGGACAGAGAGCCTAAAGATGCCACCAAGGCAACAGAAATTGCGGATCAACTGGTGCTAAACAGGGAGGGGTTGGACTGGAGGACTTCCCAGTTGGGAAGAGAAGGGTAAGGTTTCCAGAGGGGAGGAAAGTAGACTCTCCACGAAAAAGGAAAGGGCTTCTGCTCTGTCAGAGGTTAAGAAGGCCCAAGAGTCAGCTAATTGGAACTGGCCCCAGGTTAGAACCTGCTATAACTGTGGAGGAACAGGCCACTTGTGGGCTGCCTGTCCCCAGTTATAAGCAGAGACCTCCAAACCTGCTCCAAAACCACCAGCTACCCAAGAGGTGAAAGAGGAGCAAGTGGTGGTAATCAACCATGGGTGCCACTTTGCCACTATGGGGCCAGCAGAAGCCAATGGGCAGAATAGCAATTTTGAAAATGAGTATTTTACCATGTATGATGTTTTTATTCCAGACCTTGCTGATATATATTAAACAAAACTTTTTTGATGAATTGAATAAACTGACACAACATTTTATATGGCAAGGGAAAAGCCAAGAATTAAATTGAAAGCCTGGCAGGATGTGAAAGATAATGGTGGATTTGGAGTACCAGACTGGAAAAATTATTATAGGGCAGCAAGTTTGGTTTGGTTGAGAGAATGGATTTTACTTGAAGATCATAGGCTGCTGACTTTAGAAGGACACAACTTAAAACTGGGATGGCATGAGTTCTTATGGTATGGGAAAGCTTCTGGACATATTTTAAAAATCATATGATAAGAAGATCATTACTTCTTAATGTGGGAAAAGATCATCTGCTGATACCGTGTTTCCCCGAAAATAAGACACTGTCTTATATTTACTTTTTCTCAAGAAGACACACTAGGGCTTATACCACAAATGCATAGAAATCCTGCTAGGGCTTATTTTTGGGGTAGGTCTTATTTTCGGGGAAACAGGGTATACACTAAAATCCCAAGATGGATATCTCCAGTGGAAGCCTTTTCTCAACCAACTTTGACTTCAAAACAAGCAGTTATTAGATACACAGAATTGTTAGATGATGGAAATAATTTAAAATCTAAGGAAGAATGAAAGAAAAGGGAAATAAACTTAGATTGGTGGACTAGAGTGCCAGTGGAATCCAGATATAGTAAGGATAAACAGACAGATGGATTCTATTCAGAACAATGTCCATTTGAAAAATTATTATAGATAGATAGGAACTCTCAGTCTGGGGCAAGTGATGCACTATATTCTGGGGGGGGGGGCAACAGTGGGAGGGCTTCTAGTGTCCTGGCCCCACTGGTGGACCTCCTGATGGCACTTGGTATTTTTAGCCACTGTGTGACAAGAGTGTTGGACTGGATGGGCCATTGGTCTGATCCAACATTGGCTTCTCTTATGTTCTTATGTAGATGTCTCTCCATTTCTTTTCTGTAATTTTCTGACATTCTTATATTATAGTTTTGGGGAAAGTGCAGAAAAGGGCAACTCGAATGATAAAAGGGTTGGAACACATTCCCTATGAAGAAAGGTTAAAGCGCTTAGGGCTCTTTAGCTTGGAGAAACGACGACTGAGGGGTGACATGATTGAGGTTTATAAGATTATGCATGGGATAGAGCAGGTAGAGAAAGAGGTACTTTTCTCCCTTTCTCACAATACAAGAACTCGTGAGCACTCAATGAAATTGCTGAGCGGTCGGGTTAGAATGGATAAAAGGAAGTACCTCTTCATCCAAAGAGTGATTGACACATGGAATTCACTGCCACGGGAGGTGGTGCCATCTACAAGCATGGACGGCTTCAAGAGGGAATTGGATATATGGAGCAGAGGTCCATCAGTGGCTATTAGCCACAAGGTATAGATAGGAATTCTCAGTCTGGGGCAAGTGATGCTTTGTCTTCTTGGTGCTTGGGGGGGGGTCAACAATGGGAGGGCCTCTAATGTCCTGGCCCCAGTGGTGGACGTCCTGATGGCACCTGGTATTTTTGGCCACTGTGTGACAAGAGTGTTGGACTGGATGGGCCATTGTCCTGATCCAACATTGGTTTCTCTTATGTTCTTATGAAGGAGATGATAATTATGCTTTATTTAATTTTTTGACGTCATGCCGAAGGGGATAGAATGACTGGAGCTGGGCATGAGTCAGTGCTTCTTTGAAAAATGGAGAGGTTCCATCCACTTTGGCCCCCATATTATGTTAACAGCAATCTGAAGAAGTGTGCATACAATGAAAGCTTATACCCAGAATTATGGTATTCTGATGCAATTGCAAATGCAGGATGAAATAGTTAAAGAATGTATGGTTAGGACTTCCGGTCTGTGGCTTCAGCGATGGCGGAGGCTCTCTCCTGAACGGGGGAGGCACTCCGCGCTCCAGGGGTGTTGGAGGGATGTCACCTCAAGTGGCACCCCCAGGTGAGCCTTAGTGAGGGGCTCCAAGCCGGGGGCGCTGGAAGGGCGACCTCTTCAACGGCTTTAAGCCGGAGCTCCTCTTTGCACCATTCGGGCCACGCCCTGAGAGGCTCGATTTTTACCGAGCATAGCTGAATGCCGATCGGGACAAGCAAGCAGGTCAGCGAATGAAGCCTAATTAAAAGGAGTCTGTGATCAGACTGTCAAGGAACTGGAGAATGAGACGAGCGAAGAAGCTTTAAAAGTGAGTTCTGATCCCCCCCCCACCCTCAGCGGCGTCGGGAGGAATCCCAGACGTAAACAAACCGAACTGTGATTTAAAGAGACGGGGAGGGGGAGAAGACAATTAATCACTCAAGTGTGCCAGAGACGTAGCTGTTTTTTGCGGATAAAACTGCACTTGCTGAAGAAGTGTGAAAAAGCACTCTTTAGTATAAACAAAGCGGAAAATGGCCGGCGTCCGAGGGAAAGGAGTAAGAGTGGGGCGTGGTTCTCAAAGTCCGAGAGTGGAGGAAGGAGATGTTTTCTCCACACTAACAGAGCTATCACACCCTTGGGATACTCTGCGCCTGCGCTGACCTTCTCGGTACCGATAGCTAGCAAAAGGGATTTTCGCGCCTCTCCCAGGTCACGCGCCGGCTCCACTGCGCATGACCAAGGAGGGGCACGCAGATCCCGCCAGTTCTCTTCTGACCGCCGCGCTGGTAGGACGCCTTCTGCCTCGGTCTGCTAAGTACCAAAATTTTTTTTGCTAAACTTGCGTTTAGTTAGTTTCTCTTTCTTTATTTTTGTAGTTAGCATTTTTCTTTCGGTGTTTGTTCTTTA
>NW_015169789.1:746664-755071 GCF_001447785.1 Gekko japonicus
CTCCTAAATTCCTTGACTTAATGAAAGCATTAATTTTTATAACTAACAGCATACTAACTGTTAATGACCCTACTTCCTTGGGTTTTTAGTTATAGTGTGGGTTTTCTTTCTTTATACTGTCTGTATCCTGGGGTTTGTTATTTTAGTTTGTTATTTTTTTCCCCTCCCCTTTTTTCTCCTTTTTTCCCCTTCTTTCTCTCTTTTCCTTTTTGTAGTCACGTAGGTGTAATAAAAAATCAATAAAGCTACCCTTTGGGGGATTAAAAAAAAAAAGAATGTATGGTTAGATGAATGCAAAATGTGGGTTATAACATAGATCTGTCACAATGGAGTAAAATATGGAAAGTGAATATTAAGTTGATGAAATCTGTTTCATGCAAAGAAAATTTATATAAAAAGTTCTATAGATGGCATCTAACCCCAGATACGTTAGCTAAAATGTATAAAAACTTGAGTAACAGGTGTTGGAAATGTAACAATCATGTTGGATCATACTACCATATGTGGTGGGCATGTAAAAAGGTTCATAGATATTGGATTGAAGTACATGCTTTCTTACAGTCAGTATTGAATATTACAATACCTTTTAAGCCAGAGATATTTCTGTTAAACTGTTTACCAGATGACTTAGATAAGAACTGTAAATACTTTATTTTACATGTTATAACAGCAGCTAGAATTTCATTTGCAATGACATGGAGAATATTGACGATGCCAACGTTGTATGAGTTGATATTGAAGATTATGTGCTGAAATGGACAGACTGACAAATACATTAAAATGGAAAATGAAAGAAGAATTTATGGGACCTTGGAGGGTGTTTTATGACTGGTTAAAAAGTACTGAGAAAATAAGATTAAATGAAGAATAATAAGAATGATAGATGTAGTACTTGTGAAGTTCTAATGGGAAGATTTGCATGCAGAATGCTAAACTGGTTCTTTTTATATATATACTTCCGTATCTTTCCTTTTTTCTCTGCTTCCCCTTTTCCTTCCTCTGTGCATAAACTAATAAAATTCTTTTTAAAAACCCAATACCCTGAGGGAGGGTTCTCTCAAGAGGGGAAAGGGTGCAGTTCCACCCAGGTGCAGCAGGAGGCTGTAGATTTTGCTAGTGAGGAAAAAGGTCTGTCTTGCTTCAGTGACATACAGACTGAGGCGGCAGAGGAGGAAGGGTGCAGTCTCACCCAGGTGCAACAGGAGGCTTTGGGTCTTCCTGGTGAAGAAGAGAATCAGTCTGGCTTCAGTGACGTGCAGACTGAAGAGATAGAGGTAGAGAGCAAAGATTCTATGGGAGTATGTGAGTGCAGCAAGGCTAGTGTGGGCTCAGAGGAGCAAATGGCTGAAGGCTTGAGGGAATGGGAGTGGCTCCTGGAGGAGGTCCAGGGCGACCCTAGGTTGGAACCAGTAAGAAGGAGGAGGAGATTGGATTTATACCCCACCCTTCACTCAGAGTCTCAGAGCGGCCTACAAACTCCTTTCCCTTCCCCTCCCCACAACAGACACCCTGTGAGGTAGGTGAGGTTGAGAGAGCTCTTCCAAGAACTGCCCTTTCAAGGACAGCTCTGACAGAACTATGGCTTGCCCAAGGTCATCCAGCAGCTGCAAGTGGAGGAGTGGGGAATCAAACCTGGTTCTCCCAGATTAGAGTCCATGCACCAAGTGATTGTGGAGCAGGAAGTGGGATCTTCTGAGACTCTCTCAGAGCAAGTTGTCTGGAAGCAGGGCAGACAGGAGTCCTGGAAAGCAGTGAGACAGCATGTGGTTCCTTAACAGTACAGGAAAAGAGTCATGGAATAGCTGGCGCATGACATTACATGTGCAGGGCAGCTGGGAATCAGTGAGCCACACCAAGGCTTCTGTTGAATTCTTATTGGCCCAAGTCAGCATGGGATGTGAGAGATTGTTGTGAGTCTGATGTGAGTTGCCAGCGAGTGTGCAAGTGTGATTGGAAGGTCAGGGCACCTGTGCAGTCTCCTACTATTCTGGGAGAATTTGGGAGGGCTGGCAGGGGGCTGCTGGATCTTGGGAGGGAGAGATGGGAAGAAAAGATTCCTAAGGATAAGGTAGATTGTGTGTTGTACTTTGGAGAATGGCTGAAAAAGATGGTGAGTGTTGCAAGAGAGAATCTGGCTAAGGCCAAGGTGAGCCAGAGCAGCTGGAATGATAAAACAGTTAGGTCTCTGACTTTTGAGCATGGTGACAAGGTGATGGTTTTTCAGCCTGAATGCACTGGCAAGCTGCACTGGGGGCAGGTTAAAAAAAAGTAAAATGATACAAAAAGTAGCTGTAGTTTTAAGAAACAGATACCCTCAGTGGCTGTTACAAGGCAACCACAACAGATTTGCCAGAATTCCAGATTGGGTTTCTATAGCAAAAGGCAGGGGGAGAGGACAGTGTCCTCTCCAGGGCTGTTTTAGCATTGAGGACTCATCAACCATAGGTGACTCAAGACTATGCAAGTTGTATGACTGTCACCGGGGACTGGCTGCTTGCTGCTGTTCAAAGGCAGCCTCATCCCCCACAAAAGCCAGTGCAGTGTAATGGGTGGAGTTTCCAACTAAGATCTGGGAGTTTCAGACTAGGATCTGGAGACCCAGGTTCAAATCACCACTCTGCCATTGAAGCTCACTGGGTGACCTTGGGCCAGTTACACTTTCTCAGCCTAACCTACCTCACACGGTTATTGTGAGGATCAAATGGAGGAGAGTAGAATGCTGTAAGCTGTTTTGGTTTCCATTGGGAGAAATGTGGGGTATATATGAATTAAGTAAATTATAGCTAAGGCTAGGAGGGACAGAAAAAGGTAGGATGGTTGGTAGGTGGGAACAAGAGAAAAAAGAAAGGAAAGGGTATGATATGGGGCATCCTAGGAGGAGGGGGAAAGGAAATAGCATGGGGAGGGGGATACAGGGGGAAATGAGGAGCCCCACCCACAAGTCCTTGTAGCAACTGGGCCTGGCTCAGCAGCCAGCACTGTGAAACTAAGCTTGGCTGGGTAGCCTGCACTGCACAACTGGCCATAGTTTTCCTGGGTAGAAGCTACTATAGGGAGGAAAGGAGAGAAAGCTAAAGACAGGGAGGCAGATTAAATTGGTTGGCTGGTGGGAGGAAGGAAAGAAACAGGAAAAGGGGAGAGGCTATGAGGGGGTTTTAGTGAAGGGAGAGAGGAAATAGTGGGGGAGGTGTCAAGATCCAGGGGATCCTTGCTATGGGTGGGCAGAGCTAAAAAAATACAAAACCCTGGGGGTAGTCTGCCACCAGCCCCTTGGACTACCCACACAATCAAAAGCCAAGGGGCAAGCATCTAACCTTAATGAAGAAAGCCAACCATTCAAGGTAGATTACTTGCAGAATGAGTTTTCTCTAATAATTAACCAGTTAGGTGGATGCTTTAAGTCTAAGGTACTGGAATTGGATTGAAGCCTCTGAAGTACAGAACAACCAGATATAGTCAAAGTATTTTTTTTAAATTAAAAAGTGCAAGAATATTTCCCAAAGAACAAAGCGATGAGCAAAAAACCAAGAAATCTACACCATAAATTCTAGCTACACATTATACCCTAAATTATAATTACTATAGGTTATTCTTCTTAGGTGAAGTCAAGCATCTTTACAAGTCTCTTTATGTGCCAGGCCCATGTGTAACCCATGATAGGGTTAGCCCACTGCCTTCAGGAGAGCTGAAGCTGGCTTGCTCCAACTAACAATTAACAACAGGAAAGCTAAATTTCCTAGAGTCTAAAATTTGCATAGGCTAGGGCCCTTTAGCCAATCCAAAAATCAGACTAACAAAGGCCCCGGTCACACGGGCTGGATAACGTGGGGGGGAGGCGTGGCTATTTGCGCCATCGCAGTTTGATCAGCGATTATGCTTTCAGATGCGACTGCGGCTTCCTCCTTTGGCACCCACGGCAAACAGGACGACAGGGGAGAAAGCTGCGCGCTGGCACGATCACACCGGGGGAATCCGCATGCAGCCCGTGGCAAACCATTTGCCAGTAGGTCATCCCAGGTACTTTTTTAATGTGCATCTTCGGTGGGACACCACGGGTTCACCATGGGAGCGTTATGCTTCCCAGATGTTCCGGTGTGATCACGCCAGAAAACTCTGTGGGAGAATCGTGCCTTCAGCGCAGCAAATGCTCTGTGTGACCAGGGCTGAAGTTAACTTTTATATAGATCTGTGACAACAGATGGTTCAGCAGAGAAGCAATTTATGACAGGATGATTCACTCTATAGTATAAATCAAAGCGTCAAAGAAAGAGGTGAGGTGTGTGTTGGCACCACAGCCCTTCAGAATGACCAAATGGTGTGCCTCCTTGTCACTGTTATTCAAAGGCACCAAATCAGACCTGTCAACTTTCTCATGATAAACCCCAGATGTTTCCCTTTGATCTCTTCCCCCTAAGTTTTGATGTGGAGCCTGAACTAACATTTTAACGAAAGAAAAAGGAATGGAACTGGAGGTCCAGTTTTCCTTGACAGGAGTGAAAATTAGATACTCCCCACAAGTCCTTGTGAGTCCATCACTTGGCAATATATTTAATTTTCAACCAGGCCAGATCTGAGGATACTTAAATCTGGAGATTGGAACCATAAGCATACAAGGCAGAAATGCCCCAGTTTTGCAGAAAATTCTGAAATCTATAAATAAATGAATGAAAATTTGGTGAGGAACCCAAAATGATAAAAGGAGCATCTGTACCTTTAAAAAACAGATGTCCTCCATGGCTGTTGCTAGTCAACCACAAAAATTTTGCCAGCCTTCCAACCTTGGTTTCTGTCAGTAAAAGGCAGGGGCAGGGTTCTTTTCAGGCCTGGTTGTTTGCTAATTAACATAAAGGCCAGTGTGGTGTAGTGGTTGGAGTTTCAGACTAGGACCTTGAAACTAGGCTTGCCAGGCTTCTCGCTATAGCGGGAAGCCTTCTGCTGGCAAACTCCATTGTGTGCCAACAGCAATATAGGTGACATCATCAATGTCACCCACCATGTCCAGACCCCCAGACCACCTGCTGGTTGCCAGGCTTCGTCATTAAGAGCACTGCAACCCCTCCTGGTGGACGAATGGCCTCCTCCCTCACCTGGGCTAAGCCAGCTCAATGACACCAAGGGCTGAACCTGGCCCACCTGAGCCCCATGAAAGGCAAAGGAGACAGCAGCCAGCTTGCCTGACATAAGGTGGGGTGGTAGTGCCACTGGCTAGCCTGCCCATGCCCCATGCAAGGCAATAAGGATGAGGTGGTGCACAGCCCTCTTTGGAAGGGGAAGGGGCAGCCAGTCTGTCTGTGGCAAAGCGGGGGAGGCAGTGACTGGCCCAACTATGCCCCATGTGCGGCAAGGTGGAGAAGATGGTGCCTGGCCTGTTCTGGTCCATACAAGGAAAACCAGGGTCATGGCATCTGGCCTGCCCTGGTCCATGGGAGGCAATGGAAGAAGTGGTGGCCAGCCCAGCCCACACAAGGTAAGGTAAGAGAGCTGGCACCCAGTAGGGCTGCCAGGTCTTACCTGGTTTCCCGGGGGGGGGGGGGTTTCCAGCCCGGCCCCTAGAGTCTTCTGGCATGCATGCGAAGCACAGACGCTGCAATGATGTCACCCAGAAGTGATGTCATCACACTGGACACATTGTGTAGGGGACACTCTAACATTTGGGTAAAAAACTTTATGGTCACCATAGTTTTTGCCCAAATGGTAGAGTGTCCCCCGCATGACATGCCTGGTGTGATGATGTCACCTCCAGGTGATGTCATTGTGCTGGGCATGCTGTCCACGACAGGGCTCTTTGGGGGTGGGGCTTCCCCCACCAGCCAGCTGGTTGGCAGTGGATCGGGGGGTCAGAAAGCAGGGGAACCCCCACCTCCATTGGGGAGCTGGCAACTGTAGCACCCAGCCAGCCAAAGCAGATGGTGGTGCCCAGCCTGCTGCACGAAGCAAAGGAGGCAGCTCTTGGCCTGCCCAAGCCCTGTGCAAAACCATGAAAGCAACACCTGTCCCACTGTATCACCCCCAGTCCATCCCTGTACACAGGGTTCTTCTGAGGATAAAATGGTGGAGAGGAGAGGGATGTAAACCCACACTGAGGTTGTTCCTCTTACTCTGCACCTTCCACTGTCCTCCCCCCTTCATCAGTGTATAAGCTCCATTTTCCCATTTTTAAATTGTTAATTTTTTGACAAGCAGCATGAGTCTAGCAATATGAGACTTTCGCTAGTCTCAGATTGCTGAATTTTAAAATGATGGTGGAAAGGAGTTGTGTGAGGTTTAATTCCCTTGCTGGTATTGACTTGAAAGGGGGGACAGAGAGGAGGCAAATGGCAGTGTCTCCAGTGCTGCATGCAAACAAAATGAAGGGGTGTGTGTGTCCTCCATATGGAATTAAATTGACATGAGATGGAAAAAGAGAAAGACACTGGGATGGGAAGCCTAAAGCTCTGGAAACATTTTTCCCTTTCATGCTTTAGTGAGCAAAGTTTTTTGGGGAACCATTTTGGCAGTCTCTGGAAGCCTAACATTAAAAGGGTGGTCTTGCTGCTGGAGGGGCCAGAGACTGTGCTCCTGGGGTGAGGTGAGCACCTGGCCAGAGGGCCCCATGTGGCTCTTGCTGGACCTGGCTGGCTTCTCCCCAGAGGACGTGGTGTTGCAGCTGGATGGCAGGAGACTAAAGGTGGCCAAGCAGGAGATCAGTCAGGTGCTGGATGGCTGCTGTGCCTGTGACTCCTGGGAGGTGCTGCTGCCCAATGCCACCAACCTGGAGGCTGTGGCCTACACCTTGTCCACCGAAGGGCAGCTCCACACCCAGGGTCTGCACCTGCCTCAGGCTTGTCCCCATCCACTGCGTGGACAAGGCCATTGGGCAAGGAAAGCTGGTGGAGGACAGTGAGGAGGCACCAGCAGAGAAGGTGGGTGGAGGAGAAGTGACGGGGGAGAGACGACCAGTGAGGACATCCTGTGATGTGTGTTCCCACCCCCATTGTGCTTCCTGTGCAGCCCCATTCTGTCAGTTCGGTGACCATCAAGAAATAAATTTGCTTTTTTTCTCAATACCAAAAAAAGACTAAAAAAGCTCTCCAGAGCTTCTGCCAAAGGACTTCTCCTCTGTACAAATTGCAGCCATGTGCAAAGTGTGGTGGAGTTTAATGTTCCCTCTAAGCTGTGTCTTGTGAGCAGAAATTCTATATTGTGAGCGACTGGCATTCAAGTTGTGAGCGGACGATTTGGCTGCTGCATCAATTAGTTTGTTCTGGAGCCCTCTTTCCTGAGCTAAGACAAAAATGTGTGAGCCAGAGGCTAAAAAATTGTGAGCTAGCTCACACTAACTCAGCTTAGAGGGAACACTGGTGGAGTTGCAGCTGAATTTGCACAGGCGTTGCCAACAGTCACAGCTTGCAATGCCAATGTCAGTGGGTTCTACCGTGCATTCTGTACACTCAACATGTTCCCCCATATTACGAGATTGTGTGACTTTTCCTCATTTTTTCACAGTGGCTGATAACGCAGTAGAGAATCCCCCAGTGCTCAGCAATATGGAAAAGAGCTTTGCAGCTGCTTGTCAATTTCAGAAAAAGTCTGGTCAGTTTCAACAGTGGGTTTTCCACTTTGCTGTGTTCCTTTCTGTTCCCTTTCATTTAACCAACTAATGCTAAAATGCTTTAGCAAAACCTGAACCACAAGGATTTAAAAGGAAAGTGCTTGCTGGACGCTATTGCGCAGCTGCGTTAGGGCCACTGCATAAATTTAAAAAAAAAAACCCTTTGGACACCATCCCCCCACACATCACAAGCAACGATCCCACCCCAATTAAGAAAAACTGTGTTTTTTGGTTGTACCTGGAGAATAAATACACCAGAGAAAAAAGAATAGTGCATACAGCAGACACAGAATCCAAAGTCAAGCTTAAAGGCTTGACTGCTCGGCTTCTCTGCAGTAAACTGAGAATGCACAACAGGCCAAAATTAGCAGCCGACAATGTATGATTAAACTCAAACACACCACAATGGATATTTCTATTGATGCCACCTTGTGGACATATGGCAACAGCAAAAATAACAAGCCCCTTATTTTGAAGGAGATAAGGAGCATGCTCAAAACTGCAAGGAATCAGGGAATAGCAGTCTAGATTATAAAATTCCCATGCTGGTACTCCAAAAAGCAGAACATGATGGTACCTGCAAATATGGGTGGGACAGCCCATATCTTATGGGCACAAACAAAGGTACATGTGGACCAAGGAAAAGATACAGAATAATGTCACGTCTGGTTATGCCCTTTAAAATCCTGATGGGGCAGTACCAAAGGAAAGATCTGAAGAAGTAATCATCCACAGTCTTTCAGAACTGGACTTAACAAAAAGATAGTTACATCTGTGGGAGCAGGTTCCTGTTCTTCAGAAGGGAGAGCAAACTGT
>NW_015169789.1:755102-801746 GCF_001447785.1 Gekko japonicus
CTTGGTGCTTTCTTTCTTGTTTTTCCTCATTTACCAATATGCTCTTAAAGAACTATTGACAAGAAGCTGTCTATAGAATACAAGCCCAGCTTCACAGACATCTTTAGCACAGATCAATCAGGTCTTGATCCTTGAGGATGCAGATTAACTCACCTTTTCATCAGAGTAAAACAATAAAGTACTGTTTTTTCTGTCCTTTCAAATGTATGTTTATGTTAGTGATTGTAAGAACTGAATCACAAAATTTAAGCAAAAAGTACAGAAGTGAAATCACTGATAAATGGTACTCACTGCTATTCCACTCTGACCATGCCTCCAAGCCTGGCATCTGACTTGTAGGCAGTAGCTACTCTGCAGACACATTGGCCTGTTTAGATTACTGTTGAACTGCAGCAACACCAGTCAGTCCTATTCTATTTTACTCACCCAATAACACTCTCCAGCCAAAACAAACAGTGTGGTTATTAAATTTTGAATACCAGCTTCATTTATTTTTATCCTGAATTCAGCTTTATATTTTACAGAGTCATTTGAATTTTATTAATATTTAACAGCAAAAACTAATAGAACACATTGATCTGACTTGACATAGCTGATGTAAACACTGCGACACTTCCCCCTCCCTTCTTGCAGGGAAGGTTGAATGAGCTGAGAAACAGCCAACTTACTGTGCAACAACCAAGTGCTGCCATCTAGCGATTTATCATTCAGAACACAATCCCATAACTGATTCAGCAGCTAGGTACAGATAAACCAAATGTATGGGGTGGAGAGCATTTTGGGAATGGCTGATTTCGGTAAGCACTGATAAAAAAACAATATTACTTATTTTGTATTAGAACATCCTTCTACAGGGGAAAAAGGCCCAGGTTTCAGTCATGTATGTTATGGTATAAACCAAAAGAACTTTTGGGATACCTGATAGCCTAAATTCCTCCAGATGGTTTCATAAGACTCAAAAACACATAGAAAAGTCTACCTGTCAGGAAATAAGCACATTTCTTGTAAAATTAGGACTTGCAGCCCAAACAAGGAGCCATTAGAACATTAGGACTGGGAAAGGAATATATACCATACCAGGGTGGCTGCCAGGGCCCCTGCCCAAGAAAAAGGGGCCACAGAGCTACAGTCATGGTCCCCCTCCCATCGCACAAGGAGACGAAGGATCACACACATCCAACAAATGCATTCCATTTATTCTGATTTCAATACTCTTATGGGATTTTGGCTTCCTGACCCTGAATCCCACCCTAACCCTTCCTTTTTGAAAACCACAACGTTAAAAAAGGACCATGATTATGGAGAACAGACCTCTCTAATAATGACCTCCAAACAACACAGGGTGGTTTACTCCTACATCTACCCTTTGAAGTATTTAGGGACCCTGAACTGACTCTAAAGGGTGGCTTATGACATATAGGGTGCATACATGCAGCATTTTAGACTACCATGTCCCAAAATTACAAATGGCCCAGAGTGCCTCAGGGATCCCTTTGCCTCAGACCAACACACTCTAGTTCCACACACACCAACACCCAGTTATGCTGTTATCCCCTCCCTACTGCGAGAGGGTCTGTTCCCAAATCAAAAGCCCAGTTCCATAAGAGAAGCACCCATCCAATCGATATCAACACAACTGTGGGATGAGGTGGGGAGGATGAAGGAAGTAACTGAATAATCTCAATAAGTGGATAATCACCTTGCTGAAGAATCAGGTGCCAAAACCTCCCCTTCCGAGCAAAGGCACATGTGAATCATCGTAAATAAAAGTTGAGGGAGATGGAGCAGGGTAGGAAGAACATGAAGCCCATTCCTCCTCACATATGCCCACCAGACTAGTTGAGTAAAACAGGGAAACAGATGGAAGCGAGACAAATCCCTTGTAGGATGCCATGAAGCAGAGAAAAGTAAACTGCAGAGGCACTGCCCACCTTGCACCACTAGGAGTTGGCACAGAAACAGTCAGGCCACACGTGCTGTAAGAAAAGTTGCTTTTATGGTGGTGAAAACCATGCCACTACTCAGTCCCATCATGCTCTGCAATTAGAGGAAGATACCCAAGAGACACCCCCCCCTCCCTTAGTCTACCTGCCCTATCTCAAAACATTCATCCTCTCAACTAAATAAACTCAATGCCCTCATATTTGACAGAACCAATGCGGGTCTCAGGCAGTAGGGAACGCCCATCCAAGGTGAAGGCTGTGATGTAGGTAGCCACACGTCCGGCATCTTCCTCAGACTTCAGTGCCACAATGATCTGGTCATCAGTGCCAGGGACAAACTTGAAGGAGGAGAAGCCATGGGTGGGAGTGATATCACCAATATGGCTCACAGTGATATCGGCAAAGTTTGGTGTGGAACTAAGAAGTAAATTGGTGCCACGGCGTTCATCCTCCTGTTCATTGTAACGTTTATGACTAGCTCGGCGAGGCAGGAAAAACCAGCGCTGGAGTGTTTCACTCCAGGAGGCAGACTCATGGATCAAGTAACCTGTGAGAGACAGAACAAAAATGGACACTGGTGAGCACAGGGCCAGGGGTAAAAGCAGTGCAGCCACAGAAGGTCTAAACACAAGGACAGACCAATATGACTTCAGCAAGACTTAGGAAGTGGCTACAACAAGCACTGGGAATCGATGGCAGATAGAACTAGTGCACAGGTCTTGGCAAGGCTGTACAAGAATAAAGAAACAATTCCTTACACACCCCCTAAGCACTGTTGTGTCCTGCCTTCCCAAATTCCACAGCTTCCTCGCCTTCCTTTCTTCTGTTTAACTAGTCCAGTCCTCAGTAAAAACATAAAATCTCAAAAACCTGACATCTTGGAAGCAGAATCACATGAAGTAAACAGGTGCCAACATGCTCACTTTGCAATCCAAGAATCTGCCCATGCTTACCTGGGGGTTTGATCCCTGCTGCCGCCCTGAGTGCATTGTAATTGGCCACCCAGTTCTCATGAGCCACATCACCTTTGTAGCCGATGACTTTCACCCATTCAGGATTCTGGTTGAGCACCTCCCCTGTGGCTGTTGTCCAATCTTTGCCCAGGCCTCCCACGTACAGATGTTCATCCTTCACTGCCAACCATTCTGCCTTAAAACCTGAGCAAAATAGGGCATAGTTCAGGGCATAAGATAGGGCATGCAATGCTTTTGAAAGTGACATTTCTAGTCAAAATATGCACCATGGCCTCATGTCCAAAGCCTGCCCCAATGCTCTCATATGGAGTGCTGCATATGTGCTTTGGGGGGGGGGGTGAAGGTGAGGTGGCAGGGAATGTTTACTTCCCAGGGCCCTTTAAAAAGCACAATGGAATTCCATTTCAGCATGTCTTGGAACCTACAGCAAAAGAACACTGAAGACTGCCATTCCATGGTGGCAAATTTCGATTATATTTGCCGACTGCCAAAAGATTTGAGGTGGTCATAGCTGTACTGAGGGAGATAAAACTGGGACCTGGTCTGGCTGTTAAGGCATTCCCCAACACAAAAGCAGCTCACCCTTGCCAACACTGCCATCTCCATCTGACAAGATCACCCAAGGTACCACCTTGGTGCCATCGATTTGGTAGACAACACCCGTGCGATCATCCACAGCATAGAGCTTGCCATTAAAGACTACCAGTTCAGAGAGCTCCATGCCACGTCCCTTCTCAGCCAGGTGAGACTCCAATACGTGGTCCTTGGTATCCCACTCAACAGAGACATGGTCCCCACTGGCCGACAGTGTCAGGTAACCCTTTTTCAGGTAGCTGATCCAGGTATGCTCACTGGAGCCCTTGGAGTTTGTGTCCAGGTCAGCAATGAGTCCAATGCGATACCGCACACCTTCAGGGATCCGCTGGGCTGGGGACAGAGGGTATGTGTCATTGTACCGTTCGCTGGGAAGCACACTGATCCGCCAGTTATGAGCGTTGGCAGGCACTGGCCTGCTTACCGAGGGTGTACGCTGGAAGCAGAGTAGTAGCAGCACAAGGGCCAAGGCCAGAGAGGTTGCCACAATGGCCTTCCAGCGTAGGCGGAAGCGGGGGTCAGCTGCCTTGGTCATGGACGCCAGCACTGGGAGGCTGCCCACACTAATCCGCAAGGGACTCAGAGACTCATCCCATTGCAGGCGTGGGCGGAGTGGGACTGGCATGAGCCTGAGGTTCCTGGGAACCTGGGGGGACAAAAAAACAGGGTCAGTAGGGACAAATTAAGGAGTACAGGAAGCTGAGGGAGAGCTCTGAAGCTCTCAAGATGAAGTAGAGAGAGAGAGAGAGGAGAGCAGCAGAGATACCATTCCTGATGCTTGTTCATGCCAATGGTAGAAGGAAGACGCTATTTAAAAAGGGAAAGGGGCCAAGAACAGATATTGGCTGCAGCAGCAGTGGTAAAAGCCAGGCAACTGGGCCGGGAATTCTGCAGTAGAGGAGAAGGAGAAGAAGGAGAAAAAGTTCTCTCTCAAGCAGGATTGTCTAAGGCTATAAACCAGAACCTCTCCGACAAGCATTCTTATCCCTGAGAACTCAGGAATCTTAACCTCTCACCTGTTGATAAGGATCCTCAGACCCATAGTGATTCTCCCACCTCAGAAAACTGGCTGTTTACATGATCTTGATAGCCATTATGCTGGGCTCCCTGCCCTTCCAGCATTGCTTGGCTGTTCCCAATTTATATCTTGCTGGCAGCTCTGGGGACACGCCACACCTGTAGGACTGTGACAGGTGGCAAAACACAGCTCCTCCCCAAACAGAAACCAGGAACTGCAGCAACTGCCACCAAGTCAAAGAAATCCTTGCCTTGCCCAACCCATTCTGCTTAAAGATATAACAGACAGACCTTCCTTCCTGTTCTGCTTGAGGAGCCACTGTGATATGCAGCCTGAAAGATTCTGCAAGAATGGCAGTGCATGTATAACCCCTATGGCAACAGCTTTCCCTGTTCTCTCCCTACACCATGCCTGCATCAGCTACATCATCAGTGTGGCTCCAAAATATTAGAGAAAATAAGCTATTTATTGGAAAATATCTAGCATGCAAACGGATGGTCTTACATTCAGAGCCTAGAATGGGTACTGCCATGTGCCTGATCCTGTTCACTTAGAAAACAGAGTGTCAGAGACTATGATCTGGGAGACCCAAGTCTAAATCTCCACTCTTGGGCCAATCACATACTCTCACCCTAATGTACTTCACTGGGTTATTGTGAGGGGAACACGGCAGAGAGGAAAATCACTTAAGCCGCTATGAGTGCCCTGGTGGGGATATAGATGAAGCAAATAAACCTCTCCAGAAAACCTGTGTTGAGGCCACAGATGCTTAAATTCCCAGAACAATTTCTACAGGGCCCCTGTTTGCAGGCCTTAGCTGAGAAAGCCCATCTGCTAGGGCTTGTAAAAAGACAAAAAAACATTTTGCACTGATGTTCTTCATTTGACATAGTCAATACGCCTTAGGGAAATCAGGTGGGTAGCCGTAACGGTTTGAAGCAGCAGAACAAAGTTTGAGTCCAGTGCCACCTTTAAGACCACCAAAGCTTAATTCTGGGTATAAGCTTTTGTGTGCATGCATCTGATGAAGTGTGCATGCACTCAAAAGCCTAGGCTATTTAGGGATCCAGGTGGGAGGATCCCCTAGAATCATAGCTCATCTCAAGACTAAAGAGATCAGTTCCCCTGGATAAAATGGATGCTTTGGAGGGTAGACTTTCTGGCACTGCAACCCAGAGGTCCCTGTCCTCCCCCAGGCTCCATCCTCAAATCTCTAGGAGTTTCCCAACCTGGATCTGGAAACCCTACCCCCCCATCCCTTAACAGTGGCCTGACTACACCTTCCCTGAACACTACAAGCCCCAGAGGGCCCAATTGGAGAACAGAGTGGATGGTATATCTACAAACGGGACTAGATGAACAGGAACATTAAAGGAGGACTAAGAATTGCATACACCCTAATCTGAATAGACAAGGCTAGCCTGATCCTATCAGATCTTGGAAATTTCAGCAGGGTTGGCCATGGTCAGTATTTGGACAGAAGACCACCAAGGAACACTGGGGTTGTTGTTACATAGAAGCAGGCAATGGCAAACCACCTAAGAACGTCTCCTGCCTTGAAGCGTCCATGAAGGGTTGCCATAAGTTGGCTGCAACTTGATGACAGTTTCCTCCACCACCAGGAATTGCACAGACATGGTGACATCCTGTGACAAGGCACATGCTCCACTACAAGGAGCAGTTCTGTCCTTTTACTCAATACCCACAGGAATTCCACAGTATTACAATAGGGTACGAGCCACCTCTCTGTTTCTACTATGCCCTTAGCCATTTGTGCATACGAGGACTGGGAGGGAAAGTATCCTTGCTCCCGTTGGGTAGAGGTGTTAAAAGTTCTGGCGCCGTCGTTAGGCAGATAGCGTTGGCATACATTTTTCAGATGTATTATCGTGTACAAACAAACAATGCCCCTTCTTTCAATAGCGCCTGAATTTTTCCGGGGCGGGGAGAGACAAAGAGGTCACTGTGCTGCCGCAATCCCCGCATCGCCTTTAGGCCCAGAGGAAAGGCACCCAAGTTTCCTTCAGCAAAGGGCTTCCCCCGACGCAGCTACAATTCCGCTCCAGGAGCGGCACGGAAGGCGCGCCAAAGGATCTAATAGGGGAACCAACCGCCCCATGATCTTTCCGGTGCGACGAACGGCCAGAGCCACCCAGGGTGGGAGCCCGGCCGGCCGGCAGTACCCGACCTATTCCCCGTCCATGACAGTGCAGGGACTGGGACCAGTAAAGGGGACCCTTCGAGACGATGGCAACCCCACCCCCCAACCACCGCGTAGCCCAGGAACCCAGGCGTCCGACAAAAATACCCCCACTTCCTTCCAGGCAACCACTCACCGACCGGGCTCCTCCCCGCGCCGGGAACCACCAGAGGGAGGGCAGGACCTCTAGCAGCGCTCCCTCCTCTTTCGAGAGAACTACAAATCCCAACATGCACCGCGCTAGAAAAACCACTACATGGCTCAACATCCCGCGTGGTTGAAGTGAAGGAAGCGCAAGACAGGAAAAAAACTGAAGGGTTTGGGGGTGGGTGAGGTAGAGGCATTTCCTAAGTTGTGCACGAAAGTCGATCCGGGGACGCGGATTTGTCATCGCATTTTCTGTGTGTGGAGTCGTGCCCCATTTTTGCAGATGGAGTTTCCGCATGCGAGGGCAAAGTTTCAAAAATAAACCCTACCTAGTTAGTGCATTCTTGTCTTTTGCCCAAGAAGCGCAGGGTGGTGTACGTGGCTCCCCCTCCCCCATTTTGCCCTCACAACAACCTTGTGCGGTTGAGAGAGAGTGACTGGTCGAAGGTCAACCAGCGAACTTCGTGGTGGAATGATTATCCCAGATTCCAACCTGGCACTCTAGCCAGTAGGCTGCACTGTGGCATGATGGCAGTGTGGCATTGTGGTCCTTGGCTCAGTAATATAGCTTGCTATTCAGCTGGGATTCCTCTGAAATGTTTTTAAAAGCAGGCATCTTGTGTTGACCACAGCAACATCTTGGCCGGCCCCCAAGATAAAAAATAATAATAAGAAATAGAACATGTATATAATCGGTGGTGGAGTGGACAGTGTTGTCAAGCCACAGGTGATTTATGGCAACCTAGCAGGGTTTTCAAGGCAAGAGACCTTCAGAGGTGGTTTTGCCATTGCCTGCCTCTGCATAGTGACCCTGGACATCCTTCGTGGTTACCCATTCAAATACTAACCAAGGTCCATGCTGCTTAGCTTCCAAGATCTGATGAGACTGGACTAGCCTGGGCCATCCAAGTTAGGGCAGTGTATAATTAGCTGAATTCAATGCCCTCATAGCCAATAGGGAAATAATCAAAATACTCAAATGGATGCAATTGGAAGAACATGCACATTGATGTTTCCCTGAAACCTTCCCTAAAATCCATCCTAAAGCACTGGGAATCCCCCCCCCCCCCAAGCTGCCTTCAGAGTTACTACCGTATCTGCTCAAGAGAGGTGCTCACTTGTGTCTTATGCATACTGTGAGGAGTCCAGAACAAAGTTTGAGTCCAGTGGCACCTTTAAGACCAACAAAGTTTTATTCATAACAATAGTTTTGTGTGCAAGCACACTTCATTAGATACAGTGGAACAGAACCTCCTCAACCTTTACTTACAGGGGGTGGAGCGGGCTTTGTTGTCAGGAAGTGCCATTTAGAGTCAAGAAGATGCATAAGTACTGGGTGATTATAACTGAAATTGGATGTAAGAAAGATCTGTGAGTGGCAGTAAATTAGCATACAAATACAAGAGTTAACAGATGTGGGAACAAGGTTTGAGTCCAGTGGTACCTACAAGATAAATAAAGTTCAATTTTGGGTACAAGCAAGAACTGAATTAGTATGTATACTCCTTCAGATTAATTGAAACAGATTTCCTCAAATATTACATATAGGTGTGGGGGGGTAGTTGCCAGGAAGAGCTAATTAGAGTCAAGATACCTGAGTTATTGAGCAATTAATGCATCTAAGATTGGAATAACACATTAGGTAAGACATGTAAATAGCAGTAAGTTGGTATACAGATAGTAAAGGAGTTAACAGATGTGGGAACTAAGTTTGAGTCCAGTGGCACCTTTAAGACCAACAAAGTTTGATTTTTGTATGTAAGTGAGAACTGAGTGACTTAGCATGTGTAGTGAGATAAGAAGCTGATATCTCTGTTAACTCCTGGGAGTTCTATTGTTCTGAGTGTTGTAATAACTTGTAATTCAGCAATCTCCTGTTCCTGAAGTTCCTTTGCAATAAAACAGCTACTTTGTGGTCCCTCACTGAGTGTCCTGGAAGGCTGAAGTGTTCTACAGGTTTATCAGTCTTGTGATTCTTGATGTCAGATTTGTGTCCACTTCTCTTTTGGTGTAGGGTTTGACCTGTTTGTCCTATGTAGAGAACGGAAGGGCATTGTTGGCATTTAATGGCATATACAGTGTTGGAAGATGAGCAAGTAAACAAGCCTGAGATGGCTACCCCAACTTGTTAGGAGTCCAGATATGGTTAATGTTGCCAGCTTTTTAACCAGGCCTTGCTTCAGTATCTTTAAGTTCAATTTGATCTGCAGATATTATTGGGGGATAATATTTATTTAACTAAGGCTGCGGTCACACGGCCAGGAAAATGCGGGGGGGAAGCGAGGCTGTTTCCCCCGGGGAAAATCAAAGCGCGGTTGCACGATCAGACCTCCCATGGAGGTCCCCTGGAGGTTCCGTGGAGGTCCAGTAGTTATGGGGAGGTGCGGATCACACGGCAAAGAAGCAGGGCCTCGGGGCAAAGAAGCGGGGGCCGCGCGCCGAGGGAAGGCGAGGAGGGGGCTGCCAGAGACAGCCGGCCAAGCGGCGCTGGGGAGAAGAGGGGCCAGCTGCCGACTGGGTGGTGTGGCATCGTGTCGGGCACGGCGTTTTCCCCACCAGTGAGGCAGGCAGGGGGTGGGCAGTAGGTCTGGAAGGGCACCGGTCCGGGGAGCTGGCTGGTGGGGTGTGCGAAGAGGGCACAGCAGCATGGCCCAGCCCCCTCCGCCCTGACCGCCCCTCCGCCCAAGCAGACGTCCTACTCTGCCGCCGCCCCCCCCTCTCCTGGGCTTCATCGTCTGCCTTGCCCCCTTTCCCCCATCTGTCGCTTCCCGCCTCAAGCCATGCACTCGGTGCTGTCTTCTGGCTGCTCTCCTCTTCTCTGAAGGACGTATGTTGTGTTTTTTTAAATTAAACATCCGTTTGCGCATGCTCCGTTTGGCGCTTGTGCGCAATCGTGGAGACTCGGAAAAAAAACACCTTTTGGCTAGGGGACATGGGCGGGCGCTGGAACTTCCTCCGGAAACACGGTCATACGCCCGCCCTTGCCCCGCGGTTTCTGGAAACTAGTACCTCCACGGTACTAGTTTTTTACAGCGCTGCTTTGGCGTTTAGCCACGGGTTACCGACGGGAGCTCTACACTTGCCAGATGTTGCCCTGTGATCGCGCCAGGAAACTCCGCCTCTCTTCCGTCTCTGAAGCGTGGCTTATGCTCCGTGTGACCGCAGCCTAATTTCTTCCACTTCAGTGATTGTTTATAGAAGACACAGGAACAAGCCGGGATTTTATTCTAGGGTTGCCAACCTCCAGGTGGGGCCTGGAGATCTCCCAGAACTACAGAGTTCAGTTCCCCTGGAGAAAATTGCAGTTTTGATGGTGGACTCCAGCATTATACCCCACTGAGGTTCTGTCCCTTCCCAAACTCCGCCCTCCCTGTGCTCCACCCCCCAAATATCTAGGTATTTCTCAATCTAGAGTTGGCCACTCAATTTTATTCTGGTCAGCTGGCAATCCAAAGGCCGCAGCAGGGATCTTGGGTCTGTATTGTTACCAAACTCAGACATCATCATACGGTTTCATCTTTTACGTTTATGCTTCAAGTTGACCGGCTGTGATATGACAGGATAGAAGAGTGACTTCTGTGTCTTAAGAAGGGATTTAAATAAGGGAAGTGTCCTGTTGTAGTGATTAACAGAACTATCCTGAGGGGGAGGCGAATGGGAATAGGGTGTGTGGCACGGAAAGCTGTCCGACAGCTCTCTGCAGTGCAGACTTAGAGCTAGTGCACACGCAGCTTGGTGGGCAAGCACTTGGGAATACATCACCGGAAGACCAAATCCACACTCTGTGGCTGAACTCTCCCAAATTTCAGGCCTCACAGGTACAGCAGCTCATCCGCCGGGATCCCAGGGGGAGCCACGCAGGAACAGGTAAGCAAGGCACCCCTTCCCAACCCCCATTCCTCCCCTTGGCCAACAACAGTGGCATTGAGCCACACTGGACATGGTGTTTCTCGCTCCTGAACCTGGCAGCCGGAAGGGGAGCAGGAGTGCTCCCACAGATGCACATGGACCCCACACATCAAGCAGTTTGGTGTGCTGGGGGCCGCCCAATGCAGCTGAGTCCAATTCACTATAGCTAGTTGCTACTACAGTGGGGAAAGAATTAAAAACCTTCTTGTTTGAGTACCTGAAAGCGAGTTTGGTGTAGTGGGTAAGTGCGCGGGCTCTAGTCTGGGAGAACTGGGTTTGATTCCCCACTCCTCCACTTGCAGCTGCTGGATGACCTTGGGCAAGCCATAGTTCTGTCAGAGTTGTTCTCTCAAGGACAGTTGTTCTCTCAGCCCCACCTACCTCACAGGGGGTTTGTTGTGGGGAGGTATAAGATATCAGTCTCGAGGCATCTCTTAAACAAGTGATTCAACTTTATTAACAATAACAATCAACAACATAGCAATACAGTAAGTAGCTCAACTTATACTCTTTTGGCCCGGCAAACCATGCCCCCTAGGTTGTTAAACTTCAATCATAACGAATAGATAACGACCAATAGTTGTTGCTCCCTCCAAAACCATCCCGAAGCTCTGATTGGCTCTCTGTGCAAAGTAGCCAATCAGAACGTGCAGTTTAGGATACCAGGCCTCTATGGCGCTGTGGACTGAAGCTGAAGTCAACTCAACTGTATGTCTTGACAATACATAACACCCCTCCCCCCAAGACAACAATACCCATTAACAGATAAAGTGTCTCAAATAAGTGGGGCGATACTGATTTTGCTGGGAACACCACAGTTCCCTGGCCAGAGGGCCCAAATCTGTGGGGCACGGAGGAGTTTGACTTATGTCGCCATTCTGTTGGCCGCTCTTGGCTGCTGCCGGACCATCCACAGCCAGGTTAGCAGGACCTGTATTAGTGGCTGTTGGTGCCGGCGGCTGCATAGTCTCAGGCTCAGCGGTTGACATTGAGTCCGACAGGGGTTCGATGTCAGAGGAAAAAGGAGGGTCAGATCACTCCACAGTCGGAGTTGGACCCCCGGTCGACTCCGAGCAGTCCTCTGTGGGGGACTCCGGATGGTCAGCTCATTGACGTCGAACCTGATCGATGTGTTGCCTTAAGCTCCTCCCATCGGATGTAGTTACGACATAGGACCTAGGTCCGGTGATCGTGGTCACCAAAGCAGGAATCCACAGGGGCCCATCACTGTAGTTCCTGGCGAAGACAGTGTCACCCACCTGGAATGATTGAGGTGTTGCTGGGGTTTCCCTCTGCGGTGGCTTGTTGGATGTCAGATCCAGGTGCAGCCGGTCAAGCAGTGAGGACAAACAGCGATTCATCAGGAATTCCACCGGACTCCACCCAGTCGTAGTGTGCGGTGTGAGGTGCTGATACAGCAGGAGAGATGCCAGTCTCTGGCTCCAGTCTCCGTGGACTATCCAGCAGAGTGCGTCCTTCGTTGTGCGCACCATCCGCTCTGCCTGACCATTGATGGAAGGATGGAAAGGCACCGTGGTGATGTGCCTGATCAAATTGTCTGCCATGAATTTCTGGAACTTCACAGACGTGAACTGAGTTCTGTTATCGGACATGATAGTGTCCTGCAGACCATGTGTTGCAATGATGTGGCAGAGTGCTCTGATCACTACGGCTGAGGTCATGGATGGCATTTGCACAGCCTCCAGCCATTTGGAATAAGAGTCCACAACGATCAAGAATACCTGTCCCTGGAAGGGGCCTGCAAAGTCTATGTGTAGGCGGGACCATGGGAGGCATGTGGTTTCTCAGCATTGCACTGGCGCTTGTGGGGGTTCCGGTCATGACTCCTGGCACGGTTGGCAAACTCTCACCCATTCTTTGAACTCTTTGTCGATGTGCGGCCACCACACACAGCTGCGGGCTAGGGCCTTCATCTGGACGATGCCTGGGTGTCCTGCATGCAAGGCCTCCAACACTCTCCGGCAAAGTTTGGGGGTTATGACCACCTGATTTCCCCACAACAGCCAGCCCTTGTGAGCTGACAGTTCATGTTGTCTGAAGCTGTAGGGTTGGAATTCCATGTCGAGACAGCCAGCCGGCCATCCCCTCCACACTCAGTTGAGAACTCTAGAGAGCATAGAGTCTCTGGCTGAGTTTGAAGCAATGTTGGATGTGTGCACTGGTGGTTGTGGCAGCTCTTCAATTGCCATTACTTCACAGGCTGGAGCAGGGTTGACCGGTGGACCCGAGGCAGGAAGCCGGCTCAGGGCATCAGCATGGCCAATCGTTTTCCCAGGGTGGTGGCCGATGTGATAGTCATATGCCAACGAGAAGACAGTCCAGCGCAGCATCCTTGGGGAAAGGATTTGCGGGGTTTGCCTATCGGGAGCGAACAACCCCAGGAGCAGCTTGTGGTCTGTCACCATGAGGAACCGGCGTCTGTACAGGAAATCATGGAACTTCTTGATGCCAGCCACAAGTGTGAGGGCCTCCTTGTCTATCTGGGCATAGTTCCTCTCTGCCACCAATAGTGTCCACAAATAGTAGGCAATGGGAGCCTCCCGCCCATCCAGCATGGTGTGACTGAGGATGCCTCTGATGCTGAAGGGCAAACCATCTGCTGTCAGGGAGAGTGGCTTGCCCTCATTGAAGTGCATGAGGATTTCCTTTACAGCGGAAAACACCCGATCATGTCATAGCCCCCACTCCCACTTAGCCTTCTTCTCCAACAGCCGATGAAGCAGTTCAGCGATGGATGCTTTGTGGGGCAAGAAGGAGTGGTAAAAGTTTAAGATTCCTAAGAAGGACTGCAATTCCTTCTTGTTAGTTGGGCACGGCGCCTTCTGGATCGCTGTGACCTTGCTGTCAGTCGGATGGACTCCATCGGTGTCGATGAGGAACCCGAGGAACTCAACCCTTGGGACTCCGAGCTGACACTTCTTCCGCTTAACTTTAAGGCTGGCCTCTTGAAACCGACGAAGAACTGCTCTCAAGCTATCAGCCAGTTCTGCAATGTTGGCGCTGGCAACAAGCACATCATCAAAGTAGGGAACGATTCCCGGAATGCCCCAGAGAAGACCTTTCCTCAGCCCCTGGAAGATGCCCAGGGCAACATTCACAACAAACTGTAGCCGGTTCACCTTGAATGCCCCTCTGTGACTGACTGTCGTCTGTGCCTCTGATGCGTTCTTGTCAACCGGCAGTTGTTGGTAGGCCTGTGCGAGGTCAAGCTTTGCGAAGATCTGGCCGCTGGCCAAGGAAGCTAGGACATGGCTAATCACTGGCACCAGGTACGCATGCTGCTGTAGAGCCTTGTTGATCGTGCACGTAGTTGGCACAGATGCGGATGGACCCATCTGGCTTCACTGGAGTGACGATTGGTGTTTCCCATTTGGCGTGGGAAACCGGTTCTAGGACTCCCTGCTGGATTAGTTTGTCCAGTTCCTCTTCAATGCAGGGCTGCAATGCAAAGGGGACTCCCCGGGCCTTCAGTCTGATTAGCACAACTGTTAGGTCGAGGTCGAACATCACAGGTGGGCCTACATATTATCCCAGTGACCCATCAAAAACTGTCGGGAACTCCTGGCAGATTGAGTCCAGGTCAGTTTGGCAGAGTTGATTTACTCTGGTGACTGCAATGCCGAGGGCCTCGAACCAGTCCAGACCGAGCAAACTGGCTCTGCACCCTTCGGCTACGAGGAGTTTCAGTGGTCCCTTGAAATGCTTGAACTGGACATCAAACATTGCTGCACTGGCTACCAGAATGTGTCGACCCTGGAAGTGAGAGATGTACACTGCTGGACTCCAGGTGATGGCGAATCCTATGTGAGAACAGCTGGTGCAGGGTTTCTGTAGAAGTGACTGAGTGCCGACCCGGAATCAACCTCCATCTCGCAGGGCTTCCCATCTAGGTGTACCAAGACCTTTATCTTTTTCCTGGTCTTCAGTTCTGTGTTCAGTACGGTCATCCAACAGGAACAGCGGGTTGTAGTGTGACATTTGGCAGCTGTTGCTGCATCTGCGTGGTGACCCCTATGGCTCCGCTGCGGAGAAATCAGCGGGGTCTTCTTCCTCATAGCGGCGCAGCACACACTGGCGATGTGCCTCCACTTGCCACAGGATCTGCACTTGGCATCCTGGAACTTACAGTGATCTCTGTCATGGTCACCCTCACAGCCGGCGCAGGGTGACCTCTCCAATGCTTTCTCTGGGACATGCTTGGACCTAGTCAACCTGGTCTTGTGCACTTCTTCCTCCTCACTCTCTGACTCCTCGGCCGACTCATGGTGCACTGTTCTCGCCTTTTGCTGAGTGGTTGGGCTATTTGACTGTCTCACTTCCCGCATTGACTTCTCGGCGGCTTCCACAGTGAGGGCCTCCCCGTAGGCCATTGTGAATGATAGCTCTTGCTTCGCGAACAGCCGTTGTTGGAGTTTCTCATTTCAGAGACCACACACCAATTGGTAGAGGAGCGCCACTTCTAAATCTGGGAAATTGCATGTCCTGGCAGCCTTCTGTAGTGCCGTGACGTAATCAGTGTTCATCTCGCCCGCAGCCTGGTCGCGTTTGTAAAAGGCTTGTCGGCAGGCAATCTGTGAGGGCTTGGGTGAGAAGTGGTTTTGGAGTTTCTCCTCGATTCTCATCATGGAGACTGTCAATATGTCCTCTGGTGCATGAGGGACCGGGCCACATCGAAAATGGTCCTTCCGCAAAAACTGAGGAGTGTCGCCATCTGCGTTGCTTCATCCTCGATCTTGTTGGCACACAGATTGAACTCAAACCAAGTTATGTAGTCTTCCAGCTGTGGCTTGAATGGATCGAACTTGGTACTGGTTTCCATCCTGCGGGGCTGTGTTGCCTCAGGATCGGCAGGGCATTGATTGTCTTCTCCCGTTAAACTCCAATCATAACTTATAGATAACGACCAATAGTTGTTGCTCCCTCCAAAACCATCCCTAAGCTTTGATTGGCTCTCTGTTCAAAGTAGCCAATCAGAATGTGCAGTTTAGGATATGGAGCTGTGGACTGAAGCTGAAGAAAACTCAACTGTATGTCTTAAGGAGGGGAAGGGGAAAGAAAGCCTCTCTGAGACTCCGAGTGAAGGGTGGGGTATAAATCCAATCTCTTCTTCTTCTCTTCTCTTCTTTTACCTAGTCCAGTCCCTTCCTGGGGATCTAGCTTCCATAGTTTGCCTGTAATTTGAAATCTGTCTGGGAAGCATGCAGGGCTGCCTCTATTGGATCCAGGATGTTTTTGCCCTGGGTGAAGGGTAGACGTTTGTTTAATGTAAGAGCAACATAGAATAAACGTCAGATGTTTGAGAGCTGCAAGATATGAACAAATATTGCACACATGTTTTTATTGAAAAATATGCAAATTTGCATTTTATTAACATCAAATGAGACTGCCAAAAATAAAAACAAAAGGGTGGGAAATGATATTGCTAATGATAGTTATTTGTTTAAGTCAATATCAGGTCAAAACATGGACAAAATATGTAAAATTAAATTAGAGATATTTACTGGCTATTTACTGCTAGAAGAAATCTTGGCTGTGACTCATTGAAAACTGAGGTATTTGGCAGGAGCAAAAGGTCACCTGATGAGCTTCTGTGGTAATGTGGGGATTTGAACCCAGATGTCCCAGGTCCTAGTTTGACACTCTAACCACTAGACCACACCAGTCTGACCCGGGCAACATTTGGTTTAAAGAGAACTACAATAAACCACAAAATGTGCAGTTATGCAATAAAAGTTGGTGGGGGAAAGAGCATTTGTCTCCAGCCTTCTGGGTAGCACAGATGTGCTCTGTTGCAAGAAGACCTCTTCCTTCCTTCTTCTGAATGTTACAGATACGATATTATGGTATTTTGTGTTTTTTTGCTAATTCTGGGAATGGAATCTTGTGTCTAGTAGAGTAGGGTCACAGGATTGTGAAATCTGTTCTGGCTCAGAATAAAAAAGATTTTCCCAAACAAATAGCACATAGTATAATGAAGCCAATTCTCAGTGATAACAAACCTACTGATATACCCAGAGTCACCTTCAACCCCACACTATCACAATGCAGCTGCTAAGAAAGAGCTTGTTTTCTTCAACTTGGAAGCCTTGATATGCCAGGAAGGAGGGCAGTAAGGAAGTGGCAAAGGAATTCGGGTCTAAGCAGGCGAAATGTTCAAATATGAATGTGAATTTTCCACATAAGATAACGAAGGAAACAAATCAAGATTCAGTACAAAGTTAACTGAAGGATCTTTTTTGTGTTCCGGCAAGGCTGTGGGTCTCCTCTTCTGCCGCATTTGTGCTCCTTGTTCTACACAAGTCCTTTTGTACATTATGTTTACTTTGCCTACATACCTCCAAAGGCTGCCTGGTTAGGAAACTAGAGAATTAATTTGAACTGAAGGTAAATAGAGATCACTGCCACGCCACAGTGTTAATGGAACCTTGCAGTAATGTATCCTCTGGTGCCTCTGGGAAAGGGATGGAGAGGCAGCTGCACTCTTTTCAGTCAAAGCACTGTTTTTTGTGTTTATGAATTTTCACTGATTAATTTTGGGTTATTCATCCACAAGTAGTTAGTGGATGGGTGCGTGGTAAGCAGTGTCCAGCAGCAGTTACCTATGGCTACAGCAACTGGTAGGAAGTTTTTTTCCCTTCTTGTCAAGTATAATCCACCACTGGTTATCTGTCCATGTGGACACAGGCATCGAAAGGTATTAGGTGCCACAACATTCACTCCCTCAACAGAAGTAGTGACAAAAATCACTTCACTCTCCTTTGCTGAAAAACACATAATATAATTGGTACAATTGTTTTATTATTTCTGACACGTATATCCCCCCCCCTTCTTCCAATGTGCTCAAAGCCTCATAACAACTCTTTGATATGGGTAGGAAATAGTGGCAGGCACCATGAGCTTCAGACAAATAGGTTGAGCCTGGATTTTCTGTATTCAAGCTCAATACTCTGTTTTGTTCACTTCCATAGTTCTCCAGAACAGTCAGACAGCTTGTATAGAATGATGGTTTTGCTGCGGTGGCTCAAGTGATTAAGACGCTGAACTGCAGGCTATGGAAGGTTGGTAGTTCAGTAGTTTGAGACCCGAGTGTGCCGCATGACGGAGTGAGCTCCTGTCTCTAGTTCCAGCTCCTGCCAACCTAGCAGTTCGAAAGGAAGAAATTGCAAGTAGATAAATAGGTACCACTTCAGTGGGAAGGTAACAGCATTCCGTGCGCCTTGGTGTTTAGTCATGCCGGCCACATGACCACAGAAATGTCTTTGGACAGCGCTGGCTCTTCGGCTTTGAAACGGAGATGAGCACCGCAACCCTAGTGTCGGATTCGACTGGCTTTCGAGCATGTGTGAGCTGTCGGCTAGAAAACTGTGAGCTAGCTCACACTAACTCAGCTTAGAGGGAGCACTGGTGGCAGCCATTAGAGAATCTTTCTAGCCATTGCCTGCAACAAGAGGGGATCCAGGAAATTACAGGCCAGTTAGCCTAACATCTGCTCCAGGTAAATTAGTAGAAACTCTTATTAAAAAGAATTATTAAGCGCATTGAAGAACAAAGTTTGCTGAGGGAAAATCAGCCTGGCTTTTGCAAAGGGAAGCCTTGCCTCACCAAACTCTTTGAGCAAGTTAAGAAGTATGTGGATAAGGACAATCCAGTAGACATCATATACTTGGACATCCAGAAGGATTTTGACATGGTACCTCACCAAAGACTCCTGGGTAAGCTTAGCAATAGTAGGGTAAGAGGACTGGTCCTCTCATGGATTAAAATTCTGTTAAATGGCAGGAAACAGAGCAGGAATAAAGGTCCAGTTCTTACAATGGAGATTGTGAGAATTATTGGTTTTTGGACTAATGCCTGTTTAATTTGTTCATAAATGACTTGAAATTGGGGCTAAGCAGTGTAGAAGTAATAATTAAGGTGGAGAGCTAAAGGAGAATCTCTCTAAATTGGGTGAGTAAACAGCCATGAGGCAAATGAAGTTCAACATGGGTAAAAATCCTGGCTGAGACTGAGTTTGAAAGAGATCTTGGCGCTATGCAGGGCTCTAGTCGGGGGGGAGCTCTCAGGTACGGAGCTCCGGAAGAGAACCTCTAGGGGGCGGGGCGGTCACGTGGTGAAGCCCCGCCCCCTTCTTTACCCCGCCCTCTGCTTCGATCCTCATTCCGTTTGGGAATGAGGATGAAGCAGGAGGGTAAGTAGCCGGGCCTTCTGACACACTTCCGGTGATGTCAGGGGGTGTGGCCTTCTGTCACTTCCGGTGATGTCAGGGGGCGTGGCATATGCAAATAAGTTATGCTAATGAGTTATGCTAATGAGCTCCGGCAGCTCTTTTTCTACAACAAGACCCCTGGCGCTATGGAAAGCCCAATGAAGATGCTGACACAATGTGTGGCAGCAATAAAAAAGGCAAACTCCACGCAAGGAATTATTAGGAAAGGGATTGAAAATAAAACAGCCAATATTGTAATGCCCTTGTATAAAGCTATGGTGTGGCCTCATTTGGAATACTGTGTGCAGTTCAGGTTACCATATTTCAGAGCTGGCAAAAATATAAAGGATGGCACCCAAGAGTATTAAGGAGTTAGAATACCCTTCCTAGAGCCTGAGACTTTTCAGTCTAGAAAAAAAAGGCTCATGGCAGAAGTTTATAAGATTATGGAGACAGTGGATAGAGGAAGCTTTTTCTTACTCTCCCATAATACTAGAACTCAGGGACACCTAGAGTTGCCAGCCCCAGATCTGGGCGGGGGCTCCCTGCTTCTGGGGACTTCAATCTGCCCCTGGCCAGCTGGCCAGTGGGGGAAGCCCTGCCCCCAAGAGTGACCACCCACCCAGCCACCCCCCTTTCTCCCCTCCTGCCCAATTTAAAGGGCTTCAGCTGATCGGTGGGGACCATGTGGCCCACCAACCAACTGGAGGGCCCTTTAAACACTGACTTATTTGTTAATTCACATTCCACCTCACCTCACGCCAACTGCTAACAATTCCAGATTTTCACACACACTTCATAGTGTGATCCCTTTGCGCTCTGGCAGAAGTCTGAATTGGTCTGCAGTAGGAGGGGAGCACAGTCTCTAGGTCTTTCTATTGCTTGGGAGACATGTCTGCATTGTGGGCGGAGGCTGCATACAAAGGGACAATCCCTGAGAAATCAGAGGGAAACCGGCAATGAGTTTCTGTGCCAGCCTGATACAGGCTGCTTCAGAGCCGCCTCTTTGTTGCCAATCTGATCTCCATTGCTGTGGGCAGTGCTGTCATTTCCCTCCCTCCCTCCTTCCCTCCCTCCATTCTTGGCTCTAGACTCCAACATCTGGAGACATTTTTTGGCAGAAGCAACCTGCCTTCTCTGTCTCAGCTGTGGGTGCTGGGCATACATATGGTTAACGGCAGCTGTGTTCCCATCCAAGGGAGGAGGGCCGGCTTGCAGAGGCTGCCCCTTTCTTTCCCTCTCTCTTTCTCTCTGGATTTTCCACTAAGCGCCTTTCTGCTTAAACCTGAGATCTGAAGGCTAGAAGCAGAACTGCCTGCTCTGATCTTCCCTACAAGGGGTTGGAAGTGTTTCCTCAGAAGGGGATGCTCTAGAAGATTAAAGGCAAAGACAAGCAGTGGCTCTGCCAGCTTGTAATCCTGCCCCAAAGGTAGGTGCCAGCCAGCTGGGTAGAGTTCTGGAGCCAGGTGCTCGTATCTGTGTGGAATTACACATGGCAGGGGGAGTGGGTGTCAGGGGCGTAGCAATCCAAGGCTGCCTGGGATCTTGTACAAGGGTGCTTTACCCAGAGGCACAGCGAGGACTCAGACTGTTGGTATGTTTAATGCTTTGGACGATGAGACAGAATCTTCCCCATGTGGTATCTTCCCATTACTGTAACAGGGAAGATTACTTATCCAGTCCCGCTTGGCACTGGCCTATACATCATCATGCAAATGGATCCAATAGAGTGTGGCAAGACTTCTTTCTGCGACAGGCAAGCCCCATCCTCAGCTCCCTCTGCCACTGCTAAAGCCCTGTGCTCTTGAGGAAGTATCACCAGGCAAGTAGTATGAGGCAAGCTACTGGTGCACCATTACCCAGGCATGGGAAAGAGGAAAGAGGAACAGAGACTCCCACACCCAATTTGCTGGGACGCTTGTCACTAGCAGTTCTGACAAACCATAGCACCAGGCTATGAACAATCAAGGGCTGGCTGATGGGCCAATCCAGGAATGGCTTCCTTGTGCTCCTCACCACACACCCAAGAGAGCTGAGGTGAGCATAGGAATTCTGGTACCTTGTCTCCACATCACCCCAATGTCCTTTTTCTTTTTGCTGTGTGACTGAAATGGATTTCTGCACATTTGGCTTTCTAATGTGGAGTGATTTCCCCCCAGGATGTGGGGACTTTATATTCCCAGGCATTAAAGGCTGCTGTATCAGGCCCCGCAGAGATGGAGAGTGGCCAGCATGAACCGGAAAAAACAAATGCAGTCTCTCTGAGTATATATTGCTGCATGTGCCCATGTTTTCATCTCCTATGGTAGTTCATATTTGTGTGTCCAGTCCCTGCTAGTATCCTTGAAGAGTTATGAGCCTCTTTGTGGAAAGAAGCTTGCCCCATTTATTGTGTTGTTCATGTTGTGTGGGCTCAATTAGTTTTGAGCTGGCAGGGAGCATCTTAGTGATCTTAATTTTTCTAGACTGCATAGTGGACTTTTTACGAATTATTAATAACATAAAAGTGTGATAATGAATCTACTTAATTACTTGTCCTTCTCAACCCCAAAGAACAGTGCTTTAAAAATAGCAATTAAAATTGATCAAACCCCCTTCTAAATGTGGATAAATTAAAAATATTGCATACCAGTTTAACACTATCTGTACAAAGTCTTCCCACACAAAATGGCTGGACAGCCCTTTTGAAAATGCTTATGCTCAGGTCTCGGTGAGTCTCCAATGGAAGGCAATTCCATAGTTGTGGGGCAGCCCCAAGAAGCATGTTTCTTCTTCTATGTGAGGTTCCCATCAATATATGGCATATGTTGAAAAGGCTTTATGGCCAGAATGTTTTCAAACATATATTCACAGGCTTTTGAGACTAGATCCCCTCCCCCCTCAATTGTGTGGGATACTTGATTTCCTAATTTTCCCCACTGCTGACATTTTCACATATCGATACATGCAAACTATGCCTACCTTTGTACATCTGTACACTAATGTATGCCAGTGTATGACACATATGGGAAGGAGCCATGTGCATTAAATTCGTGTGTTGAGTGGGTAATGCAGCATATGTTTGTATGTTATGCAACAAGTACATGGAGAGGGAGGAGGGATACCAGCCTCCAAGTGGGGCCTGGGAATCTCCTGGAATTATAGCTCATCTCCAGACTACAGAGATCCATTCCCCTGGAGAAAACTAATGCTCTGGAGAGCAGACTCAACAGCATTGTACCTCCCCAGGCTCCACCCCCAAATATCTAGGAATTTCCCAACCTAGAGCTGGCAACCCTACCCCTCTGCCAGGGGCCCGGGGGGGGGGAGACCAGGCAACCCTAGGAGGGCGGTATATGTGCAATGCACAGCAGAATGTATAAGGTATCATTCACTGTACAGTAAGTGTATGCAAGTTTCGTGTGAGCTCAATTAATGTTGAGAGTGTGAATGTTGCTTCCAGTGCACAGTCCTTCTACACTAAAACTTTAAACCAGATTAACTGTCATGGCTTCTCCCTAACATTAGAACTGTAGCTTTCTGCAAAAGGTGCTGTCATCCTCAAAAAACTACAATTCCCAGAGATCCTTGGAGGAAGTAATTTAAGTAGTGAGATGAAACATACCCACGGTCCTCACACAGTACGCAAATGCACATACATCCATGTACAGTACAGCAGTAGCTTACTCTGAATGTACACGAGCTTTGGGTGTGGGGTATGCAAATGTGTCTTTGTAAGTGTGGCTCCTGCTTGTACCCGGGGCATAGTTGTGCCCTTTGGTCCATATGCTGTCTCATCCTCTTCTGCCAGTGATACTTCCATGAAATTCTCCTTGTTCTGGATTTTGACTCAGTTAAGTCCCTGAGAAATGTTACCTCTCCAGAGGCTACATAACCACACAGATTTTAGGAGAATTGCCCAGTTTTGTTTGGCACTGTACTGCCTTGCCTTATTATAGGGCAAGGGTGGGGAAAACTCTGCACATGTGCATGCATTCTGTCACAGGAATGGATTCATCGGACTGCTACTCTACCATGCACATTGCTGGCAGCTGAAAGGTAATTATATGGAACTGAATCACAGCCTCAGTGTAGTGTTGCAGGGGCAGCCCCCCCCCCCGCCTCCCTGATTCCCAGTTTCACAGCTACCCTCTTCAGCAATTACCACTGAGACAAAAATAACGTATAAGAAAAACAGGTCTACTTTGCTTTTCTCTGGACCTTCTCATTCTGTTAAGAATGAATCTATGCTCTCATTGGCATACACAGGTCTAGAAATCCTTGCAGTTACTTTTCCATGGGTGATTAGAAAGCAGATTGCGATGAGCAAGGGTCAGGGCTATTTTTGGGCAGGAACGCACAGGAGCGGAGTTCTGGCTGGCTCCCGAGTTGGCCACGCCCAGAAGGAACTCATTAGCATAATAGGCCACACCCAACAGCAGGAACTCATTAGGATTGGCTACATTAGGGGTGTGTGGCCTAACATGCAAAGGAGTTCCTGCTACAAAAAAGGCCCTGGGTTTTGACAACAAACAAGGTAAACAGAATAAGAAGCTAAAGGTGGGTGTGGCTGGATGACCACACTTCTGGTAACATGGGGGTGTGGCCTAATATGCTAATGTGCTGTGCTGTCAGGGGTGTGGTCTAATATGCTAATGAGTTCCTGCTGGGCTTTTTCTACAAAAAGAGCCCTGGAAGAGTGTTCTTAATCCTTCCTCACTCCTGCCTGGGATCCCCAGTGTGAGTTGGGGCTATGCAAGGGTGAGAAGGAGAAGGCGTTTAAGCAACACCCTCCCTTGCAAATAGCTTTCTTGCCTCCCATACCAGTGCAGAAGAAACAGCCAGACTGTGTCTGTGCTGAAAGTATAACTCCACCTTTGCTGATCATAACAAAATTGCCAAGTGGCTGGGAGGTGATGAAGCTGAAGACTTACATTCCTCCGCTGAAAATCTTCAGCCCAAGATTCAGCTTTACAAAAGTGTGAGAAAGAAACTGGCTTGTGTAGAGAACAGGCACAATGCAAATGTGGAAGGAAACATGGAATCATAGTTACTAGTCGCTTGCCCCTTTTACGAACTTCTGTGTACCAACAATCAATTTTGAGCTGCCTCAGAAACTGGACTTTATACAGCAGTCTGGATCTGCCTGTGTTCCACACTCATTTGCCGTGATACCAGAGTGTGGAGAGAGGAGTGTATTTGGGGACCAGAAAAACTGACCACATCTCCCTGATGTATGTCCACTGTGTTTTTGGAGATCTGTGTCTTCCCTTTATCCTGTATTGTGACCAGGGGTCATTTTGTAGAAAAAGAGCTAGGGGAACTCATTAGCATAACTCATTAGCATATGCCACACCCCCTGACATCACCGGAAGTGTGTCATAAGGCCACACCCCCTGACATCACCGGAAATGTGTCATAAGGCCACACACCCCGCCCCCAACGGTCCCGGCCGCCACCACCGGCCTTGCAGCTCCACTGCCGAGCCCCATGAGGGGCCTGGCGGTGGACCTGCAAGGCCAGCGGGAGTGCAAGGAAGCCCTGCGAAGGCCCTCCCTGGCCCCAGGCAGGTAGGGGTGGGGAGAGGCAGGGAGGAAGCAACTTACCCTCCCTTGGCCGGAAGCGGGGGGCAGGGCTTTGTCATGTGCCCCGCCCCCCAGTACCTCACCCGGTTCCCCCGCGTTCCCCCCCCGAAATGACCTCTGATTGTGACAAATCCTGGTGGATCACCATTGCAACCTGGCAGTGTAGTGCAGGTGGCAAATACCCCAGCATTGCCTTGTTCTGAATGTTGTTGCTTTGAAAGACTCTGATGTCCGTTCTGTATTCTGGTCAAGTGTTTGGCAGGAAGGGAGGGATGACCTACTTCTTGACCCCAGGCTCCCAGCAGACTGGTGGAAATCCTGCCGGCCATGGAGAACTCAAATGGGACATTCAGCCTCCTCAAAGCCTCCCTGGAGGGCTACACAGCGTTGCTCTTTCTCCTCCGTGACCAGCTCCCAGGTTCTTGTACAGCTTTAGCAAGATCTCTTCTGTCCCCCGTCAGCACTTCTCCTTGCCTGACTCTCCCCTCTCTGGCAGGGTCCAGCACAATGAAGGGATGTCCAGCACCAAGCGTCCTTTTGCTCATCTGCCTGCTCTCCTGGGCTTATTGCAGTGAGAGTGAGCCAGAAGAGAGGACTGGAACACCGACCCAAGCACCACATCAGCATCACACTGCCAGGTAGGTTGTGACAGTGATGTTGTCATGTGACAGGAGATCCCAAAAGCAACGACTTTGGCCCTTGGGCTGTGGAAGATGATTCAAAGCCAAGCCACGTAATGGGCTTTAACAGTCTGGCCCTGATGAGCCATTTGGAGCGTACCTGGACTCAGAATCTCTCTCCCCCAGCTGTCATGTTTTAAAGAAGTAACCTCATGTTGTGCTTCAATGCCCAATTAACTCCATTAATGTGCATCTTCAGTGTGCAGTTAATGCACAATTCCTTCCATTGCTCTGACCCACTTTGAAGGGAGCCAGAGGCTGGTGGGTGATGATAATGGCTCTGGAGGAGGAGTAAATGACTACAAAACGGGGCCTTACTGGGTATTTCAGAGGCATAATACCGAGAGTGAGCATTCCACAATGTATCTTTACTGCAATGGGCTTCTCTCCTCTAGGTTTCCTTCCAGACCCTGGAAGCAAGCACAATCCATGCCATCGACCAATTTTCATCTAGTTCATTCACTGGAATGTGAAAGGGGGTCTGGGGAGCAGAGATATCCCTGATATTTTTGCCTTTCCAATTGTAGGGGAAAATATACAATTTTGATTATCCAGTAGCCTCTGTTGCACCTTCCTCAAATCTATAAATGACCCTACTTCTCTCTAATGTTAGATCAGTGATACTCTGCAGATCATGGAGAGCCACATTCAAAATTCTCACCAAGCAAAAGAGGCATGTGACTATAGTATGCCCTGCACACCACCACAAACAAGCAAAAACAACAATATAGAACTACAGTATAACTCTTTTCATGACAGAGTACCTCTGAGCATGTAAGGTTGTCTTTTCCTGTTACTGAGAGTTCGGTTTTATGTGTCAGCATTGAGGTATGCCCAGTTCTACCACCTCATTTAGTTGCATATGTTGACCTAGTTTCCAATACAGAATCCCTACATTTCCAGAGCCTTGGTATATATGGACAAGCTGTGTGGCATTTTCAAAATAAAACAGATTTATTTTGGGCCCATAGAAACAATGAAATCATTCCAATTTCTAAAGAAATTGCTCACTTTCCCTAAAGATGGGGAGGTGGTGGTGCACTGGAAATGGTGCTCAGAAGAGTCAACGGTGGCTCTCAAGCCTCTGAGTAAATATCGCTGCTTTAGATCAATGAAGATTGCTTAGGTTCTAAGAGCGCAAGTGGCTTCAAAGTGCTAGCACAGTTCACTTCACTCTGTCACAACCCTTCCCTCTCCATATACACACAAGATTTTAAATGGTGCTTCACTCTGAATGTTCCTCTCCCTCCATTTCCAGTGTGGAAGCTGCAAATCCACTGCCAGTTTAGGATTTCAGACAGAAACCTTCTTAGGAATTATGGGGCCCTGTGCTAAGACACAAGGGGGAAAGCACTGAGAAAGATATCGCCCAAGTCATGCGTCCCATCATTGCCAAAGCTAGTGGGCATGGAGCACTGACAGTTTGCCCAATCTGCTGGCTGTAATATATACTGTTCCAGTAATAGTCCAAATAATGCATGTACAAATTTGGTTAAAATAACTGATTGCTACCCATAATAAGAAGGTACTGTACTTACTTAAGGGACACAGCTGGAGGGCACATTGTTCTCACTAAATGAGCTGACTGACACCATACTAATGTTGATTTGTTCTGAGTGAATCCAGTAGTTGGTGGTGCCCCAAATGCTTTAGAGCAGTCTTTGTTTCCATAATATCTCAGCTGCTGTTACTCCTAGTGATCTGCTTCTAAATTTCCACCCCACCACATAGAATGTCTTCCCTTGCACAGTTAAATACAGCTTGGGTATGGAGTTGTGGCAAGGTCAGTCACAGGCATGTGGATGTTCAGGCATCAAAAAGAGACCTAACTGTAGGCTTGTCATTTGCCTGCCCTTGGGCCCAGTCTCCCCACCCTTGATAAACTGAGGGGTTTCCAGCAGACATACCCCTATGTTTATCTGTGAAATATTGGGGGGGGGGATGCTGCTGCTTCCCCCCTTTCGTCTTTCCCTTTCTCAGATCCGACTCTCTTGGTCAGTCTGCTATTGCTTACTGGGGTGCAAATTCAAATCCAACCTGGGTGGTTATTATTGCTAGGCAACCTTATTCCATGGAAGGGGCATCACCTGTATCTGGATCTTTCTGCAGATGCCAGTTGGAGAGGTGAAGTGATTCATTGGACAGCTTTCAAGTGACACTGCCGGGGGGGCGGGGGGACGGACATCCCAGGCAACCAAATGAAGGGCCAGCCCTGCCTTAAACACGGGTGGGAGAAAGTGGAGCAAGTGATTGTTTACTTGGGACTGTGGGAATTATGTTCCATCTCAATACCTAAATTCTAGCATAATTCTCATCAACTGTTTTTTAAATCCTCCCTTCAGTGTATGGTTTGTGAAATGATGACATTAAGAAAATTATGATCTTTTTGGTCACAAAACAGGGGCTAAACATTGCACATTATCCAAGGAAAGCAGGTTAAAATTTCAGTTTCTGCTGGTCTGTCTGTGCTGTTTCTGCCTTCCCAGGGTTGAGAAAGACTATGAGAAATACAACAAGCAGCCCCAAGGCTCTGAGTGTGTACGCTGTTGTGATCCTCCGGAGCACTTTCCATCATATCCTGTGTACTATCAACCTTTGCCTCAGATCAACATTACCATCTTGAAAGGTAAGGGGGAGTAACTATGGATAGAGGCCTTGGACTACAATGAGAGGGTCTAAATGCTGTTCTAAGATTCCATAACTGGGTCTTCCTCTGACTGACTGTGAAAACTGCTGTGCCTGACTCTTTGTTCACTGGTCCAAGACTGGTCCTCGCAGATCATTAAAACAGTGTAGGAACCATCACATGTCATCCCAGAGGTCCATTTTGCAAATCTCCTGTATTAGGAGATTATGCTGCCATGGTTTCTCCCATGTGTTCCTCCCCTGGTCCTGTTTTCTGCCATCTGCTTGCCTGCCTGCCTGCCTTATAGGCAGTAGACGACCAGGTATACGACAGAACCAGTGGAGGAATGAGTGAAAGAAGTTGCTGCTGCTTTGTCTCCTGATGAGCTGGTAATTTAGAGGTACAGAGTAGAACTCTGGATTACAGTCTGGCAACCCTGAATGCCATGCTGTTAGGGTTGCCAGCTCTGGATTGGGAAATACATTGAGATTGGGGTGTGTGTGCATGGAGCCTGAGGAGGGACTTCAGTGGGGCATAATGCCACAGAGTCCACCTTCCAAAGTGGCCATTTTCTCCAGGGGAACTGATCTCTGTCACTTGGAGGTGTCTTGTAATAGCAAGAGATCTCCTCCAGCCACCACCTGGAGGCTGGCAACCTTATATGCTATGCTGTGGTTGTGGCTAAGTGCTTGGGACACGTGGCTGTTTCTGGCCTATTGTCTGAAAGGTCTGATGGCCTCAGCAAAACCAGATGCATTTAGCGGCCACCAGCAAAGGAGTCCGTTTCTAGAAAACCGTGACGAGTTGGCTTTTTATTCCCATGCTTTTGTCATAAGGGTGTGGTTACTGCCTTTTGGATAAACCTTTCAGTTCTTCTAATTCCAGAGAGGCCAGTTTGGGGGAAATTATGTGAGCTAAATAAATTTCCTGGCCTGAATGAGCTGTTACGATAGTCTCCTCCAAGCTTCTTCTTTACACAGGCCAGGGGAAACAGCCAAATTAATTATGATCCAAAACTAGGAGTCTAGAAGTTGCATTAGGACAAGCCTGACTTGGCTCAAAGAATGAGAAAGATAAGTGAGACATCAGTCTCTTATATTGCTGAACCTCTAGATGCCTCCTCATTAATTAACAGGGGTGGTTGCAACTTAGAGATGCCAACCCTCCAGGTGGGACCTGGGGATCCCCTGGATTCGCAGCTCATCCCCAGACTACAGAGATCAGTTCCCCTGGAGGAAATGGATGCTTTGGAGGGTGGACTCTGTGGCATTGCGCCCCCATTGAGGTCCCTGTCCTCCCCAGGCTCCCCCTCCAAATTTCCAGATGTTTCCCAACCTGGATCTGGCAACCCTACCCTCCATTCCCCACCAGTTGCCCTAGTTGGGTTCCTTCACTCCTCTTTCCCCCCAGTAAATGTCTTGGTCCCCTGCCCCATAATAAAGACACTAGAACAAATGACCAGATATTAACATTGGGATCCATTCATCCCTTTACTATATTAAAAGCAAACCAGTTAAGATATATTCGTTCTGCTGTATTTTAGGAGTAAAGTAGACAGAAAATTTGGGTATGTCTGAAAGCTTACATGGCTTACCCTAGCAAACCAACGGAAGAGCTGAGTTCTTGAAAGCAGTGACACAGCTCTTGTACAGCTTACCTAGCTCTCCAGGAAGAATGCTGAGGCAGCCTCAGCAGAAAAGAAAAAAATAGCTCATCATACCACTGATGAAATGGCCCAGAACAAAAACAAGCTACAAGGTGGTATCTAAGATCCTAATGTGGCAGGGAAACAGATTAGCCCTCAAAGAGGAAGAGGTTTCAAGCTGCCAGCGGAGCCAAGAGCAGCATGTTCCCAGAAGGCATTATGTCTACAGCACATGCATTATAGCTGTGTGCAGATTGCTTTACAATCCTTGCCTCATCTTACAACCACCACGTGAAATAAGGCATTACTTGCAGATGTCTGTCATCTCATTTTGATCCTGCTCTTCCTCTAAGGAGATCAGTGTGAAACTCATGGCTCGCTCCTCCAGTGTTCCTTCTAAGCTGAGTTAGTGTGAGCTAACTCACAGGTTTTTAGCCTCCAGCTCACACATTTTTGTCTTTGCTCAGGAAGGATGGCTCCGGAGCAAACTAATTTATGCGGTAGCCAAATCGCTCACTCACAATGTTAATGCTGGTAGCTCACCAAGTAGAACTTTTGCTCACAAGTCTCCACAGCTTAGAGGGAGCATTGCTCTCCTCCTGCATTTTCTCTTCACTGCAGCCCTGTGAAGTAGATCAGGGATGAATGACTGGCTCAAGTTCACCCAATGAGCTTCCTGACACAGTGGATCTGAAAATAACACATCGTCAGCAGGGTAAAACTAACCTGTCTCATGGTGGTCATTGGATTTGAACCCAAGTCCAAGTCAGATATTCTAACCACTACACCACACTGTCTGTCAAGATGACAAATTGAAGCTAAAGTATAATAAAAGAAAGGCATGGTCCTGAGATGCCTGTAGACTTTATAACTGAGGAGAATTTGAGCCCTGATGCCACACGCTCAGGGCTCTTTTTGTAGAAAAAGCCCAGCAGGAACTCATTAGCATATTAGGCCACACCCCTGACAGCACAGCTCATTAGCACATTAGGCCACACCCCCATGTTACCAGAAGTGTGGTTATCCAGCCACACCCACCTTTTGCTTGTTATTCTGTTTACCTTGTTTGTTGTCAAAACCCAGGGCTTTTTTGTAGCAGGAACTCCTTTGCATGTTAGGCCAAACCCCCCTAATGTAGCCAATTCTAATGGGTTTCTGCTGTTGGGTGTGGCCTATTATACTAATGAGTTCCTGCTGGGCGTGGCCAACTCGGGAGCCAGCCGGCCCTCCGTTCCTGTGCGTTCCTGCCCAAAAATAGCCCTGCACACACTCAAGTCCAATGTAGTGTCCTCATAGGTATGAGACTACCCATGAGAGAGTATGGGTAGTCAGACCAGAGACCACAGCATGGGATTGCCTTTCCCTCAGAAACTTCTTACTGCATCTCTTTAACCTTCCTTCAAGATTCTGACATTTTGCCCTGGAATTTGCTTATGATGAAAACCTGTTCAAAACAGCTGGCCATTTCCCAAGTGGTAATGAACCAATGATGGGCACACATCTCTGGTGCCTGCCTTCATAATGAGAATTTTACCATGTTTCTACACTCATTGTGAAACCCAGGGAAGTAGGGATGCCATATATGGCAAAATCCTCTTTACCACTAGAGTGGGCATAGGATTTGCCTAATAATTGTCTGTATTCATCCAAAGAATGATTATACTGTGTTCATTAGAATAATTTCCCCTGAGGAAGAGCTGGAATGATTAAATTTATGAACATCCGCTGGGATATCTCCCTAGAGTTGAGTATAGATCCCAAGGATTAGTAGAGACAGTGCTCACTTACAACCTCTCTGTTATTTAGGTGAGAAAGGGGACCATGGAGAACGGGGATTCCAAGGAAAGTTGGGCAAAGTTGGCTCTCCAGGGCTGAAGGGCCAGATGGGCCCCAAAGGTCAAAAAGGCAGCTTGGGGTCTCCAGGAGAGCGGTACAAGACCACCTATGCTGCCTTTTCGGTGGGCCGTCGGAAACCCCTGCACAGCAATGACTACTACCAGACACTGATCTTTGACACCGAGTTTGTGAACCTCTATGGACACTTCAACATGTTCATGGGCAAATTCTATTGTTATGTGCCTGGTGTGTACTTTTTCAACCTCAATGTGCACACTTGGAACCAGAAGGAAACCTACCTGCACATAATGCGCAATGGGGCTGAAGTTGCCATCTTGTATGCGCAGGCCAGTGACCGAAGCATCATGCAGAGTCAGAGTCTCATGTTAGATCTGCAGGATCAGGATGAAGTCTGGATACGGCTCTTCAAGGGTGAACGCGATAATGCTGTTTTCAGCGATGAATATGATACATACGTTACCTTCAGTGGATACCTAATTAAGCCCAGCTCAGAGTCCTGAATCTGCAGGCAGATGGACAAAATTCTTATAAGAACTTCACCTTGCTCCATCCTTCCAGTTTCTTCCTCATTATCGATTTCTGATCCTATGCTTTGTCCTGTGGGACCCACCGCAATACTGAAATACTCCTTGGTTCATCAATCCCATAATACTGACCTGGACAGATCTTTCCTTCTTTATCAACCTCTGACCCTTTGCTCTTTTCTCCTCCGTCCACAGCTTTCAGCATTGTCATACACACTCACAAACGTAACAACATAGCACTTGCTCTAGGACTATCCATGACCCACAATTCCTCTCTCCATTCTCATCTTAAACTGTAATTGCCCTTCTTCTGTACAAACATCTTCAGGGACCAACGTGACTCCTCCCAGCCCTTCCTATGCAATGATTTTGATTCTGCTCCTGTTTTATTCTCAGCCACGGGATTCTTCTCCAGCATTTTAAATTCTGAATATGTGACCTCTGTTCACTGCTATCAGTGCCTAGATTTCCTCTGCCCTGATGTCTGGATTCAGTTTTACCTTCAAGGTGACTTCACAGCCCTAAGGTGATTGCCCACCTTGATTAGCCGAAGCCTGCCCAATGTTCCTATCTACTCTGTTCAGTCACATTCCCTGAAATAATTCCTGACTTCACTGCAGTCTGTCTACCAGCCCCTATCTCTTACTTCAGCAGCTGGGCAAGGAGTTTCTCTGTGCCCAGTACATCAGGCTTCCTTTAGCTGCCTAGTCTTAGAGTACTGAGCAGGACATCTTTACCTTCCATGCCCAAGGACAGAGCCTGCTTTGCGGGGGTGGGTGGAGTGGGGTATAAATTTGATTATAAATAAATAAATCCTAGTACCTGATCCTTTCCCACTCCCAGTTTGGTCACTCCCTAGCCCTTTTCAGTGTATCTGTTCAGAGGGATATTATCTAGATGCCTCCTAACCAGAGAACATTATCTAGGCATTATTCAGACTTTGCATGATAATACCTAAAACCCCTATCTTATTCGCTAAGCTGACTTGGAACATTAGGTGTTGCTTAATTCAAAGGAGGCAAGGCTTTCCCCATCCTATTGGAAACTGGGCACTCTTGGGTAGCAGTTTCGTTTAGGTGCATTATGTTCTTCTGTCCACATCTGCATTCTCCAAATATCCCAGCACTGCCTCCCCAGCAGCACTGACAGTACCCCAGATCAGGAAGGGCTGATCTTAATCTTCAGCACTTAGTGTCATAAGGCATACCAGCTATATTTTAGCTTGGAGGACTTAAGGTCATTGGGCAGAAGTCTTTCTACAGACTTCCATTTCTACACACATTGTGCCTGCTCACTTTCTGGAAGCCTTATAGGACAAGACTGCTGTTTTACACATGAGGATAAAAACCTTAACCTTTTAGGTTGTTTGCCCAAGGAAGGAGTCTATGACGAAGTGGAGAAATAAACCAAGGCCAGATGTTTAATTCCAGAGATTTGCATCGCAAAAGAAATCTCACCCTGCTTCTGAGGTCAGTTCTCATACTGAGAATATCATACTGATTGTCCTTTCTGGTGTTCTTAAAACACATGCAGGGCAGTGGCCAGAAAACTAGGCCTCTTTTTTAAAGGAACATGTTCACACATTGTTCATAACTGCACCTCATGCTTCATGTTTTTCAGTTACAGGCGAGGGGTGATTCTGCATTGGCTTTTCCCTCCATTGTTTTACCAAACCCATGTTGGAACAGAAATTCCCCTCTGCATTGCATGCCGCTTTCACTTTCTTTCACCCTTTTCATCGGGTTTTATGGTACCTTCTGCTTAGATTTACAGCCATTCAGGGGTAACTTTACAGTCAGTACGGCATTGCCCCGGGGTATTGAGAGCCAGTTTGGTGTAGTGGTTAGGAGTGCGGACTCTAATCTGGGAGAACTGGGTTTGATTCCCCACTCTTCCACATGCTGCTGCTGGTGTGTCCTTGGGTCAGTCATAAGTTATTTCAGAGCTGTTCTCTCAAGGACAGTTCTTGGGAGAGCTCTCTCAGCCCCACCTACCTCTCAGGGTGTTTGTTGTGGGGAGGGGAGATTGTAAGCCACTCTGAGACTCCTTTGGGTAGTGAAGGGTGGGGTGTAAATCCAATCTCTTCTTCTATTTAAATGTGGTTTAAAGTTGCACCTTTTCCAGTTGAGAAAATGTGAAGCCAATGCCAGATGCAGAATTACCCTAGGGCTGCAGTCACACACATTAAATGATCCACTTTCAATCCACTTTCAGTGCACTTTCCAACTGGATTTTGCCAGTTCACACAGTAAAAATCCAGTTGCAAAGTGCACTGAAAGTGGATTGAAAGTGGATTATTTAGCATGTGTGACCACAGCCTAGGTCTCCTCACACCACTCCGCCCCCCCATACTTTGACCCAACTCTTGTTTCAACCAAAGATGCAATCAAGCTCTGTCCTGTGTGTCATCAGCACCGGCCACTTCAAGTGTGGACATTTAGAGTGGCAAAGCAGGGAGAGATGGAGAAGGAACAGACCACTGACGTGATGTACTAAGGTTGTTATTCACAGAGGTGAGGCGAAGTAACAAAAAGATGGAGAGTCATGCATTTGGATTCCAAAGGAAACATTCTGGGCAACAGACATTTGTGCCCAGCTCCTGGGATCCAACTTGTTGAGACAGGGCTCTTTTTGTAGCAGGAACTCCTTTGCATATTAGGCCACACCCCCTAATGTAGCCAATCCTCCAAGAGCTTACAGAGCTCTTCTTGGCTACATTAGGGGTGTGTCGCTTAATATGCAAAGGAGTACCTGCTACAAAAAGAGAACTATACCCAGAGAGCACATTACATGTCTCATCAGAGGACCCCATTATCTCCTCAGGACCACTTTTGTTGTGCCACCAGTGGCAGGCAGCTTCACTGATGACTTACAGGTGCTCATACTATATGTTCCATGAACCAAGAGCATTTTCCCAGTAGCTTCTCTGCTGAATAGACTTGTCTGGGGTTTCATCATCCTGACCTCACCTAGTAGGAACCAGTAGGGTTTGGCAGCTTTTAAACTGGTCCCTCTAATATCAGTATGCTATGAAGTGATGATCAGGTGATGTCATTTAGCTCCAGGCTTTGGAAAGCTCAAACTGCCCATTTCCACTCAGTCAACCTCTGTTAAAGGGACAGGACATCTCCCCCCCCCCCCGTCCATTAGGAAACCTTGTATGCATAAAGCAAATAGTCATCTATTGTGATGAGCAATTTAATGGTCCTGATCAAGTGTAATGATATTGTTACTTGTGTTAATTGCTCACATTACATTGTGCATGTATGTTGAAATCCCACTGTAATCTTCAGCTTTCCAACATCTGTACACATCACAAAACTATAGTATTCAGTTTTCACATACCTCAGTGTCCACGGGCTTTTTGAAAGTGTCATGTGTGAAGCAGCAAGAATGCCAGAAGCAATAACCCTGTAACCAGCTCTCTTCTTGACCCTACAGATCAGCAAGGATTCCCTCAGTGATCACTCCAGCAGCTTTTCCCATGTAGGCTTTTGCAGGTTAACAGCCACAGAGCAGGGCTGCTCTCTTTGCTGTGAACATACAATACGTTCTATAAAATAACAAAACTAAAACCTTCTCTCACTTTTTCATTATTTAAATGCAGCAAAGCATGAAATATGTTAGTTTTACAATATATTTTAAAGGAGAAGCCAGTAATTAATAACATACAAGGCACATGGGGTTCAAAAAGGGCTTCAGCAGAGTTTTGTTTTTAAGCAAGAGCTTCAACAGGAAGTGATTCTAGACTGTGTTGTTATCTACAAATATGTACATGCAAAGCAAGCTCTCAGGACACACACAGAGTTATGGTATTTGCCTCCAGATTATATTTGAGTGTGTTTAATCTTCATATGTTGTCCCTCTTTTAACTTCCTCCCAGCAAAGAAGTTTCCATGGAGACTGATAAAAATAAATAAGCTTCCCTCTGGGAACCGTTGTTTGCATTTAAAGAGGCCACGCCAACTCAAATCTAGGCCTCTTTTTGCGAAAACAAACTGCACTTAATCTGAAGAAGGTGCTTCTGAGATGTTCCAAGAAATTCTCAGTGCAAATGGAAAGGGTCTCGCTATGGGAAACCCAAACACAGCTGCACACCTGAATCTTCCAAGTCTCAGGGCTAATCTCTGGCCACATACGGGGCAACAGGTGGTTCAGCTGGTCTCTCTAAACTGAATTTATGAGACTATATGCCATTTGATCCTCAGAGGCTCCCTTGCTATATTGTTTAGTGACCATGCGTGAGTTTTTATTGTCCTATGTTTGGATAACTTACTTTGAAACTGGTTTTCCAGATGGCAAACAAGCTGGACAGAAATCACAGATAAAAGTTGAGAATCCCAATATGGAGGGGGAAAAAATCTTGTCCCTTTAACAGAGGCTTAATAGGTAGTCAAAGACTTTCATGGCAAGGAAGAAAACATCACATAGTAAATAACATCTCATTAAGCCTCAATTAAAGAGACAGGACATCCCCCCCCCCCCGCAGTTAGTAACCCAAATGTCAGCAACATGCACCAGTGTATGATTAAGATTATTATCAAAATGCTTCTGTAATATCATGCCATACAATGAGATGCCAGACAATTCACATGGACTCTGTGAGCCCAGTTATCATTGCAGGAAGGCATTTTGTTTGTAGGGCTGTGGCAGAACGTGCCTGCTTTGGCCTGTAGGCCCTATTCCGCCCTGCCCTCCTGGGTTTTTTTCTCAACACCTGGAGAGGCTTTTCTTTCACTCTCAGGTAGCCCAACACCACCAGCAGAGCTTTGTAAGCGATTGCCCACGAGGAGGGTCAGGACTCCCAGCTTCCCTTCCAAGATCTGAGGCTTTGCCTCCATGTCTCCTGCTGCCCAGTGCCTGGTCTCCACAGGAGCAGTTTACTGCTTTGGGTGTGCCTGGAGAAATAGTCACTTGCCAACTGCCTGCCTTTCCCCTGGTCCTCCTTTTAAAATAGCATGTCTGAGTCAGTGGAGGTCCATGTGGTACAGAGAAACACTGCCAGCATCAAAAGTTATAAAGTATTTATTAAAAGGAAAATGTTCACAATCATATTTTTAGCACAGCACCCAATTGAGCAAGGGAACCAAAATAAATGGGAAAAATGCAAATCCTCTGTCCCTCTCTCTATACATGCACTATCAGATGTTAAAATATAGGACAGGCCCCTTTTGCTTAGGATGTTACAGATCCCTATAGAGTTTCAATTGCCTTGAAGCTTCCTCCAGCTCTTTAGGTGAGCACATGGTCAATGGCTGCCTTCCTGGTGGAGAGGTCTGTCCTTTCATGGACACAGCACCCAAGGAAAACTTCCTGCTGCAAGTTTTTAATCATCTCTCTTTTCCGCACCCCCTGACCAGGTCAGGCCAGGTCAAAGAGGCTTTTCCTGGAGATCTCCAGGACATTTCCTTCCTAGCAGGACATTTCCTTCCTAGAGTCCCTCTGTCCCTTCATTCCTCAAAATCTCTTTTCCCTGCCAGGAGGAAGGGGGAGATCTTGATCCACCTATTATCTCTCCTGCTAGGCCTGTTAACGTTTGTATGAAGGTGGGCTGAGGTAAGTCTGGAAAGCAATTGCACTGTCTTCCCTCCTCCTCCTCCTGCCTGTTCTCTGCCCAGAGGGAAAAAAAACTTTTAAAATTCAGAGTGGAGGCTTTGCTCCTTTCAAACCTCCCAGGAAAAAATGCATTTCTTCACAAGGGGCCAAGTATGTGTGATGGGAGGTAAGCTTTACCAGTATCCAAGAAGGCCCAGCCCAGTCTGCAAACATATTACCATGGTCTACTTATGACATTTTAGAAATAAAATAGACATTTCTTTCACGACCCATGACATTGCACATAAGGGATAAGATCATGTGTGTGCAGGAGTTTGTGTTATAATTTTTTACCAGGTCCAAAGGAATTGTGCTTGGGGCCTGATTATTTGACAAGCATTTTTTAAAAATATTCTAAAATATTTAATGTATGTTTAAAAGAACCAGAAAGTGAGTACTGAACATCAGCTAGCATTCATCTTTATCAAATGCGTACAGGGCTAGGGGCAGCTATACTGGGATAGCTGCCAGACTGCTTAAGAACAGGGGAAACTTGTTAATATCATGGAATAACTGTGTGAAATACAAAGTAATAGCTCAGATCTTAGCTTGTGCAGCTAGCATTCTGTAAAAGAGTAATGTAGCATCTTTTAGGAACCAAAGATTGGCCACTGAAACTCCTGGTGTGTAAGAGAAATCCCAGATAAGAGTAAAAGTTGCATTTTTGTTGTTTAATTGTCCAACCTTCCAGTTGCCATGCTGGTAAGTGTGTAGGTGTATGTGTAAAGACAACTTTCATTCCAAACAGTGATACATAAAAGCCCCAAGACATTGCAGTGGGACAGCTGTGTGTTCCAGCAACAGCCCCTATGTCTTGATGTTGGGCAAAGGGGGGGGGATATGCAAAGACATTAGACCTCATAGATGTGGGCACAGAGAGCGCATATTTGGAAAGAGCAGGGCCTCAAACTGGTGTTCATTCTGCCAAGTGTCATCCTAACATCCTTTTGGCTGCTTTGGGAACACACCAGTACAATCCCCCATGCTGACTATACTGCATCAAGCTGTTATAAGAAGAGTTCAGGATAAGTATCAGCCACTCGTATATTCACACTCCAGGACACACATACTGTGTACATGATTGCTCGATGTATCTAATGAGGTACAGGACAGAAAAGCTTTGAAGGACTGTATGGGTTAGAAATCTCTATGTGTAAAAGCCAGATAATCCTTTGTACTATAAACTCTACTTAATAAAATGGGGCTGTTTTCAACCAAATGCCTGTGTTTTTCTACACAATACACTGTTGCACTCACCTGTCCTGAGTAGGCTGCACTGCTTCAACTTCTTTTCAGAATTTTAGCAAGAACAAGTTCAACCACACACACACCAGGTTAGATTTACAAACTAAACCAATTTATTAAGCACTATAGCACCCTACAGCAGCAGCAAATAATCAAGTAAAAGCCTTCAAAACACATCATATTACTTCAGCCACAGGAATTAAGGATAGATACCAGCTGAAGCTATGGAGTTCCTAGCCAGTCACTTCAACAGTAGAGAGAGCACATCCGGTCTTCTCAGGGACAGCAAGGCAAAAACAGCCCCCACAGTTATGCCTAGATTTATTCCTACTATGACCAGAGTTAAGGGATGGACATGAATTGCATTTTTGTGGTTCGGTTCAGTTTGTGGTTTGTGGCTGAACCACAAACTGATACACCAGTACACAAACTAAACAGGTTTGTATCAGTTAATGAGCCATTTAACCCCCTGCTTTCTGCTCACCACAAAAAGCAGTGGGGAATAGAAAGCAAGGGGTTAAATTTCAGGGGCCCCTCCACACTTTTTGCTTGATGTTGTTTTTGGCAGGGAGCAGAAAGCAGAGGTAAATGGCTGTGAACCATTCAACCCCCTGCCTTCTGCTCACAGAAAGCAGCGGTTAAATAGAGCCATTTTTCTGCTCCCCAACACTTTTCATGAGGAGCAGAAAGCATGGTTTAAATGGCTCCAAGCCATTTAAACCAAATAGCTGAGTGGCAGGGAGCAGAAAACAGGGGTTTAAATGGCTTGGAGCCTTTTAAACCTGTGCTTTTTTTCTCCCTGCTGCTCAGCTGTTTGTCATGAAGAGCAGAAAGCAGGGGCTTAAATGGCGTGGAGCCTCTTAAAGCCCTAATTTCTGCTTTCCATGAACTACATCAACATTTGTGGAAGTTCATGGTGGCTCTTCAGTTTGCGAACATCATTTTGTGAAACACAAACCAGCCAAAATTCATGATGAACTTTAGTTCATGAGCCGGTTCGTGCCCACCCCTACCAGATAGTGCAGAAACAAGCTTGGTTTTGTGGGACAGTATGCTGCTCTCTGGATTGCTCTGAGCTTCCATTGACTAGATGGTGGTGGTGAAAAGCGCTGTCAAGTCACAGCTGTCTTATGGCAGCCCCATAGGGTTTTCAAGGCAAGAGACGTTCAGAGGTGGTTTGCCATTGCCTGCCTCTGCATCATGACCCTGGTATTCCTTGGAGGGCGCCCATCCAAATACTAGCCAGGGCCAACCCTGCTTAGCTTCCGAGATCTGACAGGATTGGGCTAGCCTGGGCTACCCAGGTCAGGGCATCCACTTTTAAATAAAAACATTTCTATAGCTTTTTGTGGGGAAGTCAAAAGTTCATTTACACCACCTTCTTGCAACTGACATTTCCACACATATTCTGACTACATCTCAGGTGTACGTGTGAAGCAAAGGCTTAAGCAAGATTTTAGCAGTTCCTAAGCACTCCCATTCCATCTTCCTGCAGACTATCTTTGCATATTGCTTCAAGCAGCAGCCCCCCCCAAAAAAATAATTACTTTGTGTAAGTTATCCCCCTAATTTTCTAGACATTCATACAAGACACCTCCATAAACACCTTGGCCAGTTTAACCACAAATGTCCTAACCTCTCTCACTTTCAGATACATATCAGAGGGTCTTTCAGAAACTGACTGTCAGGCTCTTAACCACATCTTAGCAAATGGCTTTTATCAGTGCAATCCTAAACAGAGTTACACCCTTCTAAACCCGTTGACTTCATTGAGTTTATAAGAGTGTAACTCTGCTTAGGAATGGACTGTCAAACACACATTTACAGCTGGAAATCTTCCTTTTTGTCGCCTATACCCTCTGAGCTTTTAATTCCTTAGCCAGGTTCTGAGTTGGGTCTGAGACAGAGTCTCCAACCCTAAATTCAGATGTTCTTATGTTACAACACTATCTGCAAAAACTTTTTTTAGTGCATGGGTAGCCATTTGAAATTTTTGCATACACTGGCTGCTGGGATGGGCACAAATCTGCTCATGAACTAAAGTTTATGATGAATTTTGGCCGGTTGGGGTTCACAAACTGAAGTTCATGGCATGCGAACTGGCATGAATGTTCCATTAACTTTCAAGAAGTTCATGACAGTTTGTGAATGGATACATTTTCAGACAGTCTCCTCTCAATCAAAACGTTTACCAAACTTCAAAGCAATGGGGGGGATTTTCCAGCCTTGGAAACACCAATAGGGGCCCTCCAAAGCTTAACAGGCACTTCTGGCTACCAATAACAGAGTTCCCATTCTGCTCTATGGGATAAGAATACTATATATGCCCTCAGCTCTGCTCCACACCCTCTCTGCTGCTGGCAGTTAGACAGAGAGGCAGGAAACTTGTTAAAAGCAGAGCACATTCATTTATTCCTGATTGTGAACACCTCTCCCTTGGTGGGGTTCAGGTCTTAGGTAGACTCAGGGCTCTGAGCCACCTCATCTCTCTGCTCAGACCAAGCAGAGAAGCACAACTGCTGGGTGTCTCAGCTGCAGACCAACATCTTATACCCTCCCTCCCACCCATTCCAATTGTGAACACCTGTCATGTTCAGGGCAAAGCCTGGCACTGTTACTCTACCCGGGGTTTCCTGGATACACAAATACACTGACAACACAATAACGTAAGATACAGGAGCAAGGTCTACAAACCATGCCAGAGTCAGAGATCCAAAGGTCCTGTCCCAGGGGCAGGAGGCTCCAGAGCCTGGGAACTACTGCAAGATACAAGCCTGGGTCTCAAGCTGTAGGAGCAAGCAAGGTTCACAAAGACAGAGTGCAAAGCAGCAAGTCAGGGTAGAGCTCTGTTCACTAAGCGGGTCAAGCTCACAGAGGGGTATGGCATGCAAAGTTGCTTCCAAGCCTTGCTCAGTGTGCTCCTTAGATCTGCCTCCTTTTGCTGACTCCTCCCCAAGGCCCAGGTGCCACTTCTTATCCACTGGATTCATTGTCTTCCAGGTGCAGGTCTTTACTGCTTCCCTATCAACCTGTCAATCCTGGTCCTGTAAAGACTTCGCTCCAGGAATTAACCCTGATCGCTGCGGGGTGATCAGACAGGTGCTTTGTCTTCTTTCTAAAGCTGTCAAGCACTCGCTCCTCTTTCTAAGCCCTGCTGGTTCAGGAGAAACTGGCGGTGACTGAGGCCCTGGCCTCTGTGTGGTCTCTTTCTTCTCCTGCCAGAATGAGCAGCCTGACCATGACTGGGAAGCATTTTTGCTTCCCAATGCTTCCCACATTGGGTTTGCTTCTCAACACAGCTGCTCAGGTGGGTATTCTACCAGTGCTGGACTCGACTCTTCCAATTCCGAGGACTCAGAGGAGTAGGAAGTGGTAGCTGGCTGACCCATGACAACACCTCTCCCCTGGCTTTGAGCCACTCCATCTGTCTGCTCATGCTGAGCAAAGGGGCTTAGCTACTGGGTCCCCTTGGCTGAGGACACATATTTATACCCCCCCAACCCTTCCTAATTGTGAACAGCTCTTTGTGCCATGAGGGTGAAAGTTGGTGCAAAGGGTGCTCGTTGTGGGGAGGAGAATCCTTCACCCACTGCATACCATACCACAGACACCCCATCCCCAGGCACCAAACCCATCCTGCCAGCCCACTGGAGCCTGACCCTAGCAGGCCATCACCAGGGGCCTTGAAACCTCCCTACCCTGATCTGTTCCTGGGGTTCTTCACACAGGCAAAAGAGTTGTTAGCACTGCCCAGATGCCAGCAGTTGCTAACACTCTTTGGAGAGGAGGGCTCTGAGAGCAGTGATTCCGAGGGTAGGGGGAAAGTATCCTCCCCTTCCACATCCCAACTCCCTGTTGCTGCTCCCTCCTTGAGTATACCCCTCTGTGCCCCTTCCCACGTTCTCCAGTCCTGGGGCCCTGTTTCCAGCCCACAGTTTGGAAATATTTTTGCACCCTCCCCAATGGCAGAGTGCCAGGTATGCCACACCCATGACTGGAGGGGCACAAACCTCCAGCAGTTGTCCTCCTCTGTCCTCCACAGGCACCTGCAAAGGGTGGACCCAACTATGTTTCCACCCCACTGAGAAATTCCCCCACTGAGAAAGCCCCCGCATACCTCCTTTTATTTTTACCCTCCAAAGAAAATCTCCCTCACCCAACAACTACTTCATGAAACAACATCTACCTCATAACACAACACCTATCTCATGGAACAACATCCACCTCAGCAAACATCTACCTCAACAAACATCTGCCTGTACAAGCAAGTCCGTTTGACACTTTCCATTGCATTTATACAATTCATGGCAGGTGATCTCTTATTTGTATAATGTGTTCTGCTAATGGCGAATAACCAGAAATTTCACCTAGGGGCAGTGGTGTACCAAGGGTGGTGGTGGTCTACCTTGGGCACAGCTTAAGGAAGGCCTTTGAAGGGGCTTTCGAAGCCACCATAGTCCTGCTGCCTCCAGCCAAACATCTTCCCATTTATTTTTAAAATGCAGTTCTGGCTGCAGCCACTAGGGGTGCAGGGAAATTTGAGCATAGCAAAAAGCTCTAGGATCAGCTAAGCTTCCCTTTTCTCCAAGACTCAAGCAAACTTCCTTAACAGATTGTGCTGATAGCTGCCACAGTAATTGCCAACCTGTATGTCATTTTCTTCAATAGCCTAGCCCAGGGGTGTCAATCATGTGCACCCCGGGCCATATACAGCCCCTGCAGGGCTGGTATATGGCCCACAAGGAAGTGCTTGCATTTCCCAGCCGTTACTGCTACTGTGTTGCCAAAGCCTCTCTTCCTCCTTATGGAAGCAAGGGGGAAGGGAAAAGAGAGCGCATGTGTGCGCAGCAGAAAAAAAAAGTTCCCTTCTGCTTCCTCCTCTGGGGGGCTGCTGCGATGCCTAGCCTCTCTGCCTCCTTCAGGGAAGTGCAGGGGAAGGAAAAAAGAGAGAGAGAGAGCAACATATAAAAGCTCCCTCTTGCTTCCTCCTCTGGGGCTGCTGCTGCTGGGTTGTCTAGCCTCTCTTCCCTCGTTTGGAGAGGGAGTCCCATGGCACCTTCAAGACCAACAACGTTTTACGTGCATACTGAGAGGGGGGGGGGAGAGAGAGAGAGTCCAGTAGCAAAATTTGTGGCAAGGTATGAGCTTTTGTGAGTCACTGCTCACTTCTTCAGACTTATGTCCTTTTATTCTTTGCATCCTCATGGACTGAGTCCTCCTGGACCAAACTGAGACCTAGGCTTCCTGTCTCATTACCAGTGATGATATCTCCATGCCTACTACTCTTCTGCATATCACACCTAATCCAATCAAGCTTTTTGCCATTTGGCATCTGAAATCATCTTTATAAAGTTTATATCTCTGGTACCTCATATTGCATTTTATGGCACACATGGTCTGGCCCGGCAAAGTGACATTTATGTCAGATCTGGCCGTTGTAACAAATGAGTTTGACACCTTTGGCCTAGCCTTTCTCTCTCCCTTTCCTTGCACCCAGCTCAGCCAGATCTTACAAAACAGTAGGTAAGGCAGTAAGATAAAACAACCTTTCCCTCTCTCTCCTTCTTTTCCACACATTTCTCCTTCATTTCTGTCTCCCTTCACCTAATTTTTCTGTGTCTCCTCCCCCCTTTATTTTCACTTCTTAGTCTCAAGACCATCTCTTCCCTATCTTGCTTGGTGACAGAATGTATTTAAGAATAGTATAGTAGCAAACCTTTGTTAATATTATGCCAGGTACTCTGTACATTGCATTGGTTCTGCTGGGGTGCAAAAAGGCCCCCGTCAGTTTCTACTGCAGAGATTCTCTGGTTTGACTTTAGTCCTTTGGAAACAATGGAGAATGGGGGGACCTTCTTTGCAGTGGTGGTGCATTTCTCAACATCCAGTCTGGTGAAACTTGTGATCACTGTTTTGTGATGCTTTGGCTAGTGTTACTTAGTAAAAGTTAGTACAAAGGCAGGCCTCAGTTCCTGCCAGAGCGGGGGTGAAATGTTCCCCTGCCTCCCTGAGCCTGGGGTGGTGGCCTTGGACTCGTAGGGGCAAATTCCACCTCTGGCGCGAGAGGTCATTCCCAGCTCTCCTTAGGGGCTCTTTAAAACGTTATGGCTGCCGCTGCTGTTCTCGGGGGCAGCTGCAAGGCTCGCGGGGGGGGGGGCAAAATGTTCTCCTGCCTCCCTGAGCCCCGGGGGTGGTGGCCTTGGACTCGTAGGGGTAAATTCCACCTCTCCCACGAGAGATCATTCTGGCTCCCCCAGCTCTCCTTAGGGGCTCTTTAAAAACTTATGGCTGCTGCCGCTGTTCTCAGCAGCAGCTGCGACGCCGGGGCGGGGGGGGGGGTAAATGTTCTCCTGCCTCCCTGAGCCCTGGGGTGGCAGCATTGGACTCGTAGGGGCAAATTCCACCTCTCATGTGTGATGCCGCTGGGACATCACATGCAAGAGGTCATTCTGGCTCCCCCAGCTCTAGGGAGGGGCTCTTTTAAAAGTTATGGCCGCTGTTGCTGTTCTTGGTGGCAGCTGCGACGCTTGCACAGGGGAGGGGAGGGGTGAAATATTCCCTTGCCTCCCTGAGCCCCGGGGTAGTCGCCTTGGACTCGTAGGGGCAAATTCCACCTCTCGTGTGTGGAATTTTCACCTCTCACGTGTGACACGGAGGAGGTCATTCATTCTGGCTCCCCCAGCTCTCGGGAGGGGCTCTTAACAGTTATGGCCGCCGGCGCTGTTCTCGGCAGCAGCTGCGATACCTGCGCGAGGGGGAGGGGTGGGGCGAAACGTTCCTGTCCTGAGGACGGGACTTCAAACCCCCCCCAGGCCGGAAAAGCCCCGACCCCCCCACAGAGCCGGGACAACAGACCACGGCTCCCTCCATACTCATACCTCTCTCGTGTGATGAGGTCATGAGGTCACACGTGAGACGTCATTCTGGCTCCCCCAGCTCTCGGGAGGGGCGCTTTAAAAAGTTATGGCCGTCTTTTTCAGGCTTCACGCCGGAGCACCAGGCCTGAAAATCTTTTTCCCCCACCATAGAGAACAATGGAGGGGATGGGGGCAACCTGTTTTGGGGGCTGTAGAATTGAACCCCCTGGTTCAATGTTCCTGAAACATGGAGGGTATCTTGGGGAGAGGCTCCAGCAGCTACCCTGCAATTTTTGAGCCTCTCCCTCAAATCCCCTCCCTTCCAGCCCCCAGAATATACCCTATGTTGTTGCCATTGACTTCAATGCCCATAGGATATAATGGGGCAGAACTGCGGGAAGCCGATTCAGATCAGAGAATCTGATTCGGCCCACAGCAGCCTGAAAGGGGCCCGAATGGGCCATTCCCTCCAGCAGCTGGCTTGCTCGGGCTCTCTGCAGCCACGGGGATCCTGAGCAACCCAAGGGAAGGGAAGGTGATTTAAACCGCCTCTCCTTCCCTCCAGCAGCCGGCTTGCTCGGGCTCCCCGAGCAAACCAAGGGAAAGGAAGGTGGCAGAGCAGCTGGAGACATTGAGCCTCAGCTCTACAAGTAATGAGCACTCGAGCCCTGCACCCAGCAGCCCTCAGGTCGGAGCACCTGGAGCAGTCTTGGGAGGTGGATTGGCAAAAAGCAAAACCAAAAGCGCAGGAACTCGAGAGAACTCCAGGAATGGAGCCGGTTCCTCTTCCACAGCCCAAAATGCGACCCACGAACCCTGAGCTTGCTTTCTCTCATTTGCGAGTCTGGCCCCCGCATTCCTTTAATGAGGCAGTCCTGAAGCTTGGGGTGGCGGGAGTTTCTTTGCACACAGCTTGTGCGGCTGGCTGAGTGCCTCTTCTGCTTGCCCACCTCTCGCCTCTGCACCTCATCTTCTGCCAGGCGTGGAGGAGCCCAGCTCGTCCAGGCTTCTTGCCTCCTTCTGCCTTGGCCCTCTGGTG
>NW_015169789.1:802133-811227 GCF_001447785.1 Gekko japonicus
TTCCTTCCCTCCTGCCTGCTATGGCTGCATAATTGTGAGAGATTTCTTAACATAGTGTTCCTGCCAGGGAAGCTGGGGACTCTGCCCATGAGTCTCCATTTGATCCTCACAACAACCCTGTGGGGTAGGTTAGGTAGAGAAGGGGAGATTTGGCCCGGGGTCACTCAGCCAGCAGAGTGAGAATACAAACCTGGGTCTCCCCACATCAATCTGCAACTCTGACCACTGTGCAGTGCTGCCTCTACTGATCTGTAATGTTCCAGAGGTGTTGTAATGTAATACTCAGTTTCTCAAGTGAGTGTATGCCTGTCTGTTGGTCCACTTAGGAGTCTTGATCCTGGTTGTGTGGTGGGCTAGTTGTGGCAAATGGTAGGGAAGCTCAGTATTTCTGTACACAGTTGTAGGGGCTTTATTGCAATGTGCTATGGCCTGATATTATGTTCTTATTCCAGTGTGGGGTGTGTGTGGGGCAATGGAAACTGAGTGATAGGGTCTCTCCAAGTGATTGCCAAAAGTGAGATGCGTCCTGCTCTTGTGTCTTACAGATAATCTTACAAATAGTCCTTTGCATTTATATCATGCTTTCAACTTTAAAAGGATTATAATGCTGATTGTGTGAACTTAGGCAAACAACGAGAGGTAGAGCAGGAAGGGTTGCATCAGTGCTTAGTTCTTGTGGCCCTTTCTTACATGCCCAGGGAAATGCTGATCGCCACTTTGGGGCCAGGAAGCAATTTTTCTCCAGGCCAGTTTGGCCCCCAGTGATCCTGGAGGTTTTTTTTTTTTAATCATATTCTGGGCGTGGAACAGGGGTCATTGGGGTGTGTGGGGGGTATTGTTGAATTTCCTGCATTGTGCAGGGGGTTGGACTAGATGACCCTGGAGGTCCCTTCCCACTCTATGAGTCTATGATTCTATAATTCACCCAGGCTGGCTGTGGGCACACCAGCACCTCTGTCAGGCAGAAACGCCTGAGATCCTCCCCCTCCCCTTTTCCTTCGCCCGACTTGAAGGGGGGAAAGAATGGATCCCAGGTGCTTCTGCCTGTCAGAGGTGCTGGTGCACACTTCCGGTGATGTCAGGGTGTGTGGCATATGCTAACAAGTTATGCTAATGAGCTCCTGAAGCTCTTTTTCTACGAAATGACCCCTGTACAAAGGTAGACTTCTAGCTCTCAAGAATGCCTTGTAGATGTTTGGGATGGTCATTTCTAGGGCTTCAAAATGAAAAACAGAAGCCCTCCCAAGTGCCTCCTCAGAGCACGAGTGGTGTGATGGAATCCCCCCCCCCTTCAAGTCACAGCTGACTTATGGTGACCCTGTAGGGTTTTCAAGGCAAGAGACCTTTGGAGGTAGTGTTTCATTGCCTGCCTCCTCATTGGCCCTGCTTACCTTCTGAGATCTGACAAGAGCAGGCTATCCAGGTCAGGGCTACGATGAGAGTAGTGTGACTGGCCCAAGGTTACCCAGCAAGTATTTTAATAAAATAAAGTAAAAATAAAAGATTGGGAGCATTAACTGGGATGGGTACCATTTAGAATTCCCAGCTCAAGTATGGGAACATCTTGGGCTGCCCTGCCCGATGGTCATGTGACTCATCCCTTAGCGCTGATCCTAGCAGGTCACCCTGTCTCTTTTCGCACACATTACCTCCCTGGCGCATTCAACTGACCATCTTGATTGCAGGCTGGGAGTGGAGTAGCCAGTGCTAATGTCCCAAAATAACTTGAGCAAAGACGTCAGTTAGGTAGGAGCTTTGAGTGAAATTCTTTATAACCTAGACTGTTTTGTTGTTTCAGCCACTTATTGAATAGCGCCTTTTTGATGCCACTGAATATGCAGCCAATGTTTGTTTTTCACATGAGGAGAATTTCTTCTCCACTTCGCTGACAGAAAAACTCTGAGTTCCCGCTTTCCTGTTAAGTCAGCTGCTGCTATTAATTGGAAACTGCTTTGTCTGAGCTTGCTTCTAATTTTCTTATAAAATTACTTCCCAACATGCGTTTCTCACTGGCTTGGTAATATGATTTCCCCATAGGCTCTTTTTACAAAGGCTTTCCCCCTTTTAATTAATATCCACTCCGATTTTCCTACTGACTTGGACTGGCTTGCTGTCAAACCCTCTGGAGTCATAAATGCCTTCCCAAAAAGGAGAGAAAAAGTTAAAAAGCAGTCCCCAGTGAAGCATCCTATTGCATAAGATAAACACAGCAAGCAGTTATGGGAATCTTTATTTTTTTTAAAATATTTCCTGCCTTTCTTTTTCCTACTGAAGTCTAAAATATGCATGGGTTAAAACATCTGAGCCTGGCAAAAACAATTTGCCACCTGAGATGGAAAAATCTACATAATGCCACTTAGCAGTAAGAAATATACTGAATAGCTGTCTATTAAAGGTTTCCCTTGCTTGAAAGCTACTCGAATCCAACTCTAGGGGGTGGTGCTCATCTCTGTTTCCAAGCCGAAGAGCCAGCGCTGTCCGAAGACGTTTTCGTGGTCATGTCGCCAGCAATACTAAACACTGAGGCTCATGGAATGCTGTTACCTTCCCACCGAAGTGGTACCTATTTATCTAAATGTAATTTCTTGCTTTCAAACTGCAAAGTTGGCAGGATCTGCAGCTCAGTGGCTTAAACTTTAAGCCACTGCCTATTAGCCACCCATTAACAGTACCCAAAGTCTGCTGCCTGAGTGTTAAATAGTGGGTTCCATGGATGAGCAGACCCCAAGTCTAGTGACCAGCTTTACTTTGTGATTTCAGCAAGAACAAGACTAAACTCCAGGGCCAAAGCCCTGTTTAGATAGCATGCAATTGCCACACCCAAACACACCCAACTCCCAACGATAGGCTATTTACATAACATTAGTACTTGACTGGTTACTTCCAGAGTCCTGGTGGGCTATTGTTCTTGGGCTTCAAGCTCAGCCAGTTTCAGGTAAAACAGTCCTGGAATGTTTCAGTCCCAATACATAACACTTAGGGGTCCAATTCATTCAGCGTAGTGCCTAATGGTAGGGCTGGCCTCAGGCCTCATTGCCTCTCACTCCTTCTGCCAGCTGGCTGTCGGCTTCAACTCTAGCCATGGAAGGACCATGTAGCATTTGGTCCTAGAAGAATCATAGAAGAAAGATGGTGCACTGCTCTTCTTCTTGCACTGCTCTCCTTCTTGTTCTGCCAGCTACCGGGTGGATGGCTGCTGTGGGGGAATAAGCAAACAAAATGGAATCTGGCCTCCATTAGAGCAAAGTGGACAGGTCTGACTTATGTATGCAATGTGCTAGGCTGAGAAAACACCAAGGATGAGCTTTCCCTGATTGCCAGACTCAGCAATAGGCCTATCAGAGAAGTGGCAAACTTTTCTAGTTAAGAGTTGTTGTTTTCCAGACTTCTGTTTTTCTAGCACTGTAGCACTGACATCGATTATCTGAAGCTGTAACGTTCCTTTTGAGCTACTTAGCACAGTATCAGCTTTGTATTTTTTTCACCATGTATCATCCTTGCCCTTATATACCTTGTGTTCTTTGTTTTCGGTGGGACAAGACACTCCTGTGATCAATCAGAAATAAACTAGATCAAGTGTCTGTTTGCTTTCAACCTCCCAGCTGACAAGCCCGGTTGGCTATAGGCTGATTCCCAACACTACCATGGAGTGTGCTGTGCAAGGGAAGGAGGCATTTTTATGCCCCCAAAACAGTTAGCTTGAGTTGGTTGAAAATGTCTTATACTTTAAGATGCTTTTATATTTACCTCCAATTCAAACAATTTTAATATTTGTTTACAGTGGGTTCGATAGACCTAAGTACAATTAGAAGTCACTTCAGTGCAGCAGACTTTCCAGCTGGAATAACTTAAAATGTGTATCTAATTTCAGGTCTTCTTCAGCTCCTGCCTCAGGATTTATTTATTTGGGGGGGGGGAGGGTTGTCGTCCTGCTAAATCATTTTTCATTGACACTCTGCTGTCTTAAGTGGGCCCGTTTCTTGCAGTATGCAGCATGAATATGTTCTCTTTTGTATTGCTTCTGAAATTAACAGGGAATCAGCTCGAGCTGGCCAAAGCGTTCTCTCTCTCTCTCTCTCTCTCTCTCTCTCTCCCCCTGTGTATTCAGAGGGTCTATCATCTTATAAATCACAGCAAGAAGGATGGATGCAAAGCTAACCTTCTACCTCATCATAATCCTCCTATTTATGTATTTAAATATTTATACCCTACCTTTCATTTTAAATCTTTCAATTAAAAATTTTCATGATAGCTAACCAGGTGTTCATTAAGAATCAAAACATAAGCAAAAATAAAACTATATATATATATATATATATATATACACACACACACACACATATATATATTCTTTCTATGGAATAGCATTGACTGTTCTCATTCCCAGAAGGTGCTGGGTTTCTGGTTTTTTAAGTCATCTTCCACTCTTGGCAACTCTTTTCCCAGACAGGTGCTAATTTTTCTTACCGCCAATATGATCTTGGAAGGAACATTTGGACCAACTTCAGATTGCTCTTGGCTTTACAATTATCTCAGTACAAATGATGCAGCATTTGCCAGCAGTTATTAGCACTGCCTAGGGCTTTTAGCTGATGTCTTCTTGTGACACTTTGCCCTCCAAACAGTTTTTATAATAGTCCAAATTGATAATTTGGACTAACAAGGGCTTTGCCTTTCTCCAGAGGCTCTGCCTTCCAGGTTCTCTTGCCATTTTTAGCTAATGCTTTGACAACTAAACAGATCACATAGCTCTTTTTTGTTTGTCTACTGATTTTTCAAGTACCAGCAAGTGACAATTTTTAGTTTTATATTATTGGCTTTATGAATCACCCACACTGCAAGCAGGCTCTGGGTGATTTACAACCTTATAAACATTTAAAATACAATTGACATATAATTAAAATTATTGACAGCAGAACAATAAATTACAAATTAAAACCAATCCAAGACAGCATAATAGTCCTCCTTTGCCAGCCACACTGCTGTCCCACATGGCAGGGCAGGGCAGGGCATGTGGGGGTCATAGAGGAGAAAGAGAGGATGCCAGTCTTAACCTCCCGTTGCTGCCCTCAGCTAAAAGCCTGGTAGAATATCTCTGCCTTACAGGCCCTGCAGAATTGCTTCAGATCCTGCAGGGCCCTGATGTTATTTGGCCGAGAGTTCCACCAGGTCAGGGTAGGATGTGGTAGGATAGCTAGAATAGGGTGATGTTATGGTCACACAAATAGCACAGTAACATATTTGCAACACTATGCTCAACCAGTTAAGCTTGAAGTACTATAATTTATATAACATTTCTAATTTACAAAGCACTTTGCCATATTTATTATTTTTTGTTCTCATAAAAGCTGTGAGAAGTCACCATTCCTCACGTTCATGCCACTGTACTCATAAGATCCCCTTCATACTAGCTCATTTGTAAATACAAAAAATTATTATAAACAGAGTAGTCATGCTTCTTCTGTTAGAAGGGACTCTCTAAAGACTGATAATGCTGCAAGGATCAAGTGACAGCAGATAAAATAACACCAAAATAAACAAGTAAAAATTAAAAACATTGCACCTGAATATAAGGCTGAATTAGAATCAGAGCAAGCTTTACATAAGCTGTAATAATTTTTCATACAAAGTTGATGAACATGTCAAATGACCAACACAAGACCATACACATTTTGGCCTCAAAGGCTGGCCTCTGGGACCGACATGTGTATAGTGTTGGTCATTTGTGCTTTAATGGCTGGCCTCCTTTGCAATGCCAACTCCAGAAGTCAACAACCAGCCTCCTCATCTCTGCCTGTTGGCACCCTGCTGCCAGGGCTGCTTTCCTCACCTGGGTCCTTCTCCCAGGTCCTGCTGCTCCTGCCCTGGCCCCTGCACCCGCCCTCGAGCCAGGAGGTAGCCCATCTGCCTGGGTCAGGTGTGAAAAGTTCCTCCTAGCTACCCCTGGGGCAGGAATGCTGACTTCTGATGCTGCAGGAGATGTGGCACCTCTCTGCCTGCAAAGGCCTCCAGACTGCCTGTGCACAGCCCACTCCCAATCTTCAGTCAGCTCTCCCCTTACTAGGGTTGCCAACTCTGGCTTGAGAAATTCCTGGAAATTTCTTGGCAGTGCCTGGGGGATGAGGGAGCTTGGCAGGGATATGATATCAAGACTCCAGCCTCCAAAGCTGCTGTTTCCTCCAGGGGGAACTGATCTACGTAGTCTCAAAATCAGTTGTAATGCTGGGAGAAGACCAGGCCCCACCTGGAGGTTGACACCCCAACCCCTTACCTCCTTCAGCCGGGGCCTTTTATCCCTCTTCATCTGTACACTCCTAGTTCCTGTTGCCTTGCTCCTTCTCTTGAGTGAGCCCTTCCTCTTGAGGAAGCCTTTACCCATGAGAAGTCCAATGCTCCACAAGGAGCTAGTACTGGTGGGCCTCCCTTCAGGCAGCACCTCCCTTGCTGCCCCCCCCCCAAGCTCTCTTCTTAGCACTGGCACTGGACTGCTATCCTCCTTAGGGCTGTGTACCTGCTTCACCCCTTCTCCCCCAGGGGTAGGGAGCCCTGTGACAAGATCCTTAACAGGACATAGCTGAATAAAAATGAGAGAACATGAACAGCTATGACAGTGCTAATTCTGCCCCAGCAGCAGGCTGCTTCCTCTGGGCAGTGGCACATTTTTCAGCAGGGCTGAGCACCTTTTATCACGCTTTGCTTCTGGCCCATTACAGTTTGGTGTTTGATGACAAGGGCTGTAGACTACTCTCTCTTATGTGTCACTAAGCACATGGGGTCCTTACACTGTGACAAATTTCAGGCAACATTACTGGACATTAGGACATTACTCGCGGGGGGGGGACACTGCATGCCGTGGTCGGGGCTGAACCGGGCAGCCCGGTGGCGGCGGTGGCGGTGACACTGCACGCCGAGGTCGGGGCTGAACCGGGGAGCCAGGTAGCGGCGGCGGCGGCTGACGGGAACGCGCATCCTCCTCCTCCCCCCTTCCCTGTTGGCAAAGGGAGACCCAGCGGGCGAGCGTGGCGCGGCCCTCCTCCTTCCTCCACCAGCATCGCCCCCACCGCCTCGGCCTAGTCAGGGGCAGCGGCGGCTCTTCCTCCGCGGGAACAGATTGCTCGCTCGCCGCCTCAGCCCCCCCACCTTTCCCGCCCGCCGGCCGTATCAGGAGGCTGAAGGGCCGGGGACGCTGCGGCCCGGCAAAGGACACATACACACATTCTGGAGACAGTGCCCTGCAAGGTGACAATCAGTAATGCCCGGTCCAAATACCGGTAGATTTTTTTTTTTGGTAAACAAATTTTTATTTTCTTAGGAACATAACATATAAGATTAAATCATTCAGTCCATTGTTTACCTCATTCCCTTCCTCCCCTCCCTCCAGTGGCTTCCCGCAATGCTTCTCCCCCTTCTTACAAATTTCATTATATCATTAACACATCATTTGTTATCATCCAACCTCAAGATAACATCATTTGACTTAATATTGATCTAAACATATTAAGTTTTGTTTTACATCCCAGTTCTTTTCCAGATATATTTTAAAGTCATTCCATTCTTGAAAAAACACATTGTCTTCTTGATTATTCAACTTTTTTGTAATTTTATCCATTTCTGCCATGAACAGAACTTTTTGTATCCAGTCTTCGATTTCTGGTACTTTCTCAGTCTTCCAAAATTGTGCATAAATCATCCTCGCTGTTGTAATAAGGTACCAGAATAAAGTCCTTTTAGTCGAGTTAACTTCTTCCATTTTTAGTCCCAAAAGCAGAATTTCAGGCGCTTTCTTGAAAGAGCACTTAAGTATTTTTTGCATTTCTTTGTGGACTTTTGTCCAAAAGAGTGTAGCTTTTTCACAAGTCCACCACATATGGTAAAATGAGCCCTTACACTTTTAAGATTTTTGTGCACACCTGGGGCCCGCCCAGGTGTGCACAAAACTCTCCCTCCCCCCAGCTGTCCCCGGTGCGTGGATTTAAGTATCCGCACACCAGGGGGCGACTTCGGTATTAGATATATAGATATTTTGTCTATCCAATAGTGGTTGGGAATATCTCAGACTCCTACTAAGTGCAATTATTAGAAGAGAAGAGGAAGAAGAGGAGATTGGATTTATACCCTGCCCTTCACTACCTAGGAGTCTCAGAGTGGCTTCTCCTTTCCCTTCCCCTCCCCACAACAGACACCCTGTGAGGTAGGTGGGGCCGAGAGAGCTCTGACAGAAACTGCTTTTTCAAGAACAGCTGTGCCAGAACCATGGCTTCCCCAAGGTCATCCAGCAGGTGCAAGTGGAGGAGTGGGGAATCAAACCCGGTTCTACCAGATTAGAGTCACTCTGTGCACTTAACAACACCAAACCACCACACCAAACTCTTTGGATTGGATCTTGTTTGGAAACAGCCTCTCTTGGGGGTATTTTTAAAGCTTTCCCATGACATGATTTTGTAATTGTCCACTCTCTGAGTCCTCCCCACTTCACAGCTTTTCTCCTGAACTTGTTTTTGTAGAACTTTCCCCAAAAGTTGTGCTCTGGGTGGGTTTTCCCATTGTGTGGACCTCCCTGCCCACATCTAGCACTGTTTTCTCACAGTATCCTCTTGTGCCTGCCGCTGGCAAAACTTTCCCCCCCAACACGATACTGATATAGAAGAAGAAGAGACTAAAAAAAACCTGACAAGAAGTTTATTAGCCTTTGATGTGCCACTAGATTTCTATTTATTTTTGCTGCAGTGCACTAGCTCAGGTATCTCTCTGTAATTACAGAACATGCACTGACAACGCAGTGAAATGAACATAATTAAAGCAGACTCTCTTCAAAGGTACCCAGGCTGATCAGTCAAATCTCTTTTCAAAACCCAGAAATAAAAGAATTCTGTAACGAGGGAAGCAAAAAAATATGACAGAAGATTTTATTTCTATGAATTACAGACTAAAGATGCTAACTCGCTTTAACCCCCCTTCTGTTCACATATCAAGTGCAGGTAAGAAAAGGTGTCTAAAGTGTTCAAAAGGACTCCCTCCTCCTTTCCTTCTCCCCTCCCCTCCACCCACACACCAGATTTAAGAGACCTTGCCTCTGGGTGTGGTTCAGATGCTG
>NW_015169789.1:811267-815146 GCF_001447785.1 Gekko japonicus
GCAACAAAAGAGGTAATGGGACAGGATGGACGGCTAGGACAGGAGGGACCTCCAGAACCCTGACAGAGATATGCAGTAAACTAGTGCTTCAGCTCAATGTAGTGAGTGGCCAGAACTTGTTAAAAGTTTTTACTTTCCTTTTAAGGGATGAGAAGATGGGATCCAGTCTACTGTTGTATATTAAGGGTGGGGTGGGGAGCACAGCGGGCCCTCCTCTCAGGTCAGTTGACATCCATGTGGTTTAAAATGTTGCCGTAATCAGGCAGTTCTGGAGAAAATTCACTAGAATGAGAAAATACTGACCCACCCCAGATTCATCAGAAGAGTGAGGGAAAGTGGGGGATCAGGGGTTTGTGATGTTGTTTGGCACAGTGGTGACTTGGAAGGATGACTTCCTCACACACATGAAAGATACTTTACTTGGCATAACAAAGGCAGCCAGTGCCAAAGCAAATGTTAAACTGAATGGTAGACAAGCGTAACCAATCACAATAGGTGTGAATGGGACTGTGAAGAGGACAGTGAACTCATGATACAGATATATCATGGAGAGATATTAGAGCTCAAAGGATCTGGGGAAGCATCATACTAGAAGAAAGCTGAATGTGTGTTTGTATAGAGGGAGAGCTACAGAATGGTATGTTTTGCTGTCACTCCTGCTATGGTTAGAATAGGCTGGGGCATGTGTTTTACATACAGACACACGGGAACATCATTAATGAAAAGTCCATTACTAAGACCAATCAAAGTGACACAACATATTTTGCAAGCTTTTGAGTTCTCCAGAATTCTTCTGATTAAGAACCTTTAACCTTTGGTCTTGAGAGGCTCAGGGAAAAGGTGAGCATATAAATATTTTAAATAAGTAAAATTCCTGAGGATCACTTCTAGACAAATCGACAGCTTGATTGGTCTTCATAACATGTATTACATGACTTTTTGTTTTAGGTTTTGCTATGGACCAACACTGCTGCTTTTTTTGGGGGGGGGGTAGACATGGGAACAGAATGACATTGAAGTCACCAAGGGAGAAAGGGAAATTAATTGTCTAGAATATAATAGTCCTCAAAATTGTCCAGATTTGATGAAAAGTGTAATGACTGTCTTTAGAACAGAAAATAACTATGGAATGACAATTCACAGCCAGAAAAAGCTGCGCTGAATGAAATGACAGTTGAATGGTAGAATCTAGTATGGAATAACAATTGAGTGATGGCACGCAGGGCAGAAAGACAGGATAAACTAGCAGTGAAGTTAACAATGTCAACAGAGCGGAATGGTAATATTTAGAATGGAGTCAGATAACAGAGGAATGACAGGAGGTGACTAGACCACTGTTCTTGTCTTTTCAACGTGTACATTTATGAATATGGAGTATCCTGCACCTCCTCCGTGCATAGTATGAGAGATTCATCAATAGGGATGGGCACAAACTACATTTTAGGGGTTTGGGGTTCAAGGCCAAACCACAAACCGATACAAACCAGGAGGTTGGTTTGTGAACTGAACCTGTTTGTGACCCCTGCTTTTTGCTCCCTGCCGCTCAGCTGTTTTTCATCGGGAGAAGAAAGCAGGGGTTTAAATGACTCCGAGCCATTTAACCCCCTGCTTTCTGCTCCTGGTGAAAAACAGCTGAGTGGCAGGGAGTGGAAAGCAGGGGGTTAAATGGCTCTGAGGCATTTAAACCCCTGCTTTCTGCTCTTCACAAACCACCACAAACTGCCTTAAAATTTGTATAAATTCATGGTGGCTCTTCAGTTCACAAACTGGCCAAAACTTGTCATGAACTTAAATTTTGAGCTGGTTCATGCCCATCACTATTCATCAACCTTTTCTAAACACTATCTGCTCTTCTTGGGGGTTTTGTCTCAGTTGCAGTCTCCTGTTTATAGCCATAGCCTTAACATTTGAAGACTCAGTGAGCAAATAAAGACAACTAACTTATCATGTGGTAGCATTTTTTGTAACCTTTAGATATGTACTCAAGAGGTGTTATTTTTTTCTGCCACACATTCTCTTTAATAAGTAGTAAGGCTTCTCCAGATTTTCCATGCTGGACAGTCAAATCCATTGATATACTGTGGCTGGTGACATTACATGTTGAATGATATGAAAAGACATGACTAGAGTTGTCTGGGTTTTTTCTGTCATTTTCAGATGTCACATTTCCAGCTGTTCTTTTGTACTTGTTATGATATAGGTACCTGCAGATAGATTCAGTTGGGTAGCCGTGTTGATCTGAAGCAGCAGAACAAAGTTTGAGTTCAATGGCACCTTTAAGACCAACAAATTTTATTCAAGGAATATGCTTGCACACGAAAGCTTATACCTTGAATAAAAATTTGTTGGTCTTAAAGGTGCCACTGGGCTCAAACTTTAGGTATTTGCAGGTTTTATTCGGTAGTTTCCATTTGGTGTGTGATTGTTTTTACTTGATGATACTTTACACACACACATAAGTATTTAAGGCTGCACCTTGCCAGAGGCAGAGCTGACCCAGATGAGCTCTGAGAAGCAGCAGGAGACAGAGCTGCTGGAGGGCTGAGTGTTTTTTATTTGCTTTCAGCTGAAAAGATTTAGCTGAGGGTACTCTGTGGGAGGATAGTGTTTGGGAGTGTGTGGGTGAGTTTTAAGTTGTTGCAGAGTCCTGGCTGTTTAAGAAAGGGTGAGAAAGGGTTCTTGGCCTGTGGCTCTTACCCTAGGGGCTCTGTAAGAATCCCAGGAAGGACCAGGAAGCGAGGGCCCTAGTCTCCTTGTGTTCCCAGTAAGGCAAGTAGACTTTCCACAAGGAGAGCCACATAAATACGAAGGGTATTAAAAGGGGGATTATGTATAATTATTTTTTTAAAAGCAATTATGAAGTAGAATGGCAGCAGGGGGTTGAGGGCTATCCAGTGTTTTGCACAGAGTGTCACATGTATGACTATCTGCCCACTGGACAGAAGTCTTGGATGTGTGCCCGGTGCAAGGAGCTCCTGCTTCTCAGGGAATGAGTTTACACCCTTGAGGCCAAGGTGGCTGACCTGGAGAAGCTGAGACAGTCAGTCAGGTGAATGGAGAAGACTCTCGGGGACTTGTTAGATATGCCCCACTCTGAATTTGGCAGCCCCGCCGCTGTCAGGGAGCATGAGGGTCGAGAGGAAACAGGGCACCGTGCTGCTGACCATGCTGCGGATAAGGGGAATGTGCCCTCAGAAGGGACCTCTTCTTCAGCCAGTGAATGGGTATCCTTTCGCACCAAGGAACCATCCCTGGGCAGGAAGGGAGGGGTGCTCTTGATAGTTGGTGATTTGATCCTTAGACAGGTAGACAGCTGGTTGGCAAAGCCGCATACTGACTGTATGGTGACTTGCCTGCCTGGTGCGAAGGTAGTGGACATTATGCGTGTTCTAGATAGGCTGGTAGACAGTGCTGGGGAGAAGACAGTGGTCATGGTACATGTTGGCATGAACAGTGTGGGGAAATGCAGTCGTGAGGTCCTAGAGGAAAAATTTATATTTATATTATTTATTTATTATTTCAACTTTTACCCCGCCCTCCCCACCGAGGCAGGCTCAGGGCGGCTAGACAGGAAACTCTCAGAAGTGCTACTTGTTCCATGCGCAGGGCTGGAGAGACAGGCACAAATCAGGAGTCTCAATATGTGGATGAGATGATGGTGTAGGGAACAAAAAAGACTGAATCCACTTGTCCCGAGACGGAACCAGGCTTCTGGCGCTTAAAATCAAAAAGGTGGCAGAGCAGTTTTTAAACTGAATATTGAGTGAAAGCTGACAGGAGATGAACATAACATAAGAACATAAGAACATAAGAGATGCCAATGTTGGATCAGGCCAAAGGCCCATCCAGTCCAACACTCTGTATCCCACAGTGGCCAGA
>NW_015169789.1:815563-818491 GCF_001447785.1 Gekko japonicus
CTTTTTTATTGCAGTCACACACTGTCTCGACATTTTCAGTGAGTTATCTACTACAACTCCAAGATCTCTCTCTTGATCTGTCTCTGCCAGTTCAGACCCCATCAACGTGTATTTATAGTTAGGATTTTTGGCTCCAATGTGCATCACCTTGCACTTGGCCACATTGAACCCCATTTGCCATGTTGACGCCCACTCGCCCAACTTTGACAGATCCCTTTGGAGTGCCTCACAATCCTCACTGGTTTTCACCACCCTGAACAACTTCGTATCATCCGCAAATTTAGCCACTTCACTGCTTACTCCCAACTCCAAATCATTAATGAACAAGTTAAAAAGCAGTGGACCAAGTACTGATCCCTGTGGTACCCCACTGCTTACCCCCCTCCACTGAGAGAACTGCCCATTTATACTCACTCTCTGTTTTCTATTCTCCACTGGGAGAACTGCCCATTTATACTCACTCTCTGTTTTCTATTAATTAGCCAGTTTTTGATCCATAAAAGGACTTGTCCTTTTATCCCATGATTTTTGAGCTTGCTTAGGAGCCTTTGATGAGGAACTTTATCAAAAGCTTTCTGGAAGTCAAGGTAAACAATATCTATTGGATCCCCCTTGTCCACATGTTTGTTCACCCCCTCAAAGAACATTAACAGGTTAGTGAGACAAGATCTTCCCTTACAGAACCCATGTTGAGATGATAAGTCTCTGGTTCAGGTTGGCTCATTTTAAAGAGATGAAGGGGTAGCTGTTTCTTTTCTACAGGGAAATAGATTAGAATTGTCCACTGAGTCTGTGACAAATAATATGGACTGACTGGCAAGCTCTCGAGGCAGCATTAGAAAGGTTACGGGCCTAACATGCCTGGGAAATTATAGATGTTTATATACAAATGCTAGAAGTGTCTGAGGTAAAATCAGGGAGTTGGAATGCTTGGTGCTAGGGGAAAACATAGACATTGTGGGTATTTCAGAAACTTAGTAGGATAAGGAAAATCAGTGGGATATGGTAATTCCTGGTTATAAATTATATCAGAAGGATGGGGGGGGGAAGGGTTGGAGGTGGGGTGGCTCTGTATTTCAGAGAGGGTATACAGTCCAGTAAGACTGAGAAGGTAAGAAAATTAGATTTGCTTCTGGAAATGCTGTGGGTCAAAATAGTGGGCCCAAAAAGAAGTGTAACACTGGGAGTTTGTTAATGTCTACCAGATCAAAAAATAGAGGAGGATTATAAAATGATGCTAATTTTCTCTGTATCGTTCCATATGTATATGTATATGTGCTGCCGAAGCAAGCACAATTATAAAATGATGAATGGATTAAAGAAAGCGGCTAGATGAAATAAATGTGTCGTAATAGGTGACTTCCGAGCTGCGGTGGCTCAAGTGGTTAAGACGAACTGCAGGCTGTGGAAGGTCGGTAGTTCAGCAGTTCAAGACCCAGGTGCCGCATGACGGAGTGAGCTCCCGTCTCAAGTTCCAGCTCCTGCCAACCTAGCAGTTCGAAAGCAAGAAATTGCAAGTAGATAAATAGGGACCACTTCGGTGGGAAGGTAACAGCGTTCCGTGCGCCTTGGTGTTTATTCATGCCGGCCACATGACCACGGAAACGTCTTCGGACAGCGCTGGCTCTTCGGCTTTGAAACGGAGATGAGCACCGCAACCCTAGAGTCGGATTCGACTGGCTTTCGAGCAAGGGAACCTTTACCTTTAATAGGTGACTTTAACTACCCACACATTGCTTGGGTCAATATGTGTTCATGTCGGGAAAAAGATTGCATTTCTAGACCCTCTCAGTGACTGTGCTATGGAGCAGATGGTCACAGAACCTACCAGGGAAGAGGCGATCTTGGATTTGGTCCTAAGTAATTCCCAAGACCTGGTGAGAGATGTAAAAGTGATTGCACTGCTTGGGAACAGTGACCATAATGTTATTGAGTTCAACATTTGTATAAATAGGGAGTTGCCCAAAAAGACCAACACATGTGAAGAGGAAACTGAAAGGTATAGAAAAAGGCCTGCATGGTTAACAAAGTAATGGAAGCTGTAAAAGGTAAAAAAGTAATGGAAGCTGTAAAAGGTAAAAAAGTAATGGAAGCTGTAAAAGGTAAAAAAGAATAGGGAGTTGCCCAAAAAGACCAACACATGTGAAGAGGAAACTGAAAGGTATAGAAAAAGGCCTGCATGGTTAACAAAGTAATGGAAGCTGTAAAAGGTAAAAAAGTAATGGAAGCTGTAAAAGGTAAAAAAGATTCCTTTAAGTGACAGAAAGCTAGTCTCAATGAGGTTGATAAAAGGAAACACAGGCCACGACGAAAAAATGCAAGTCTGTGATCAGGCAGGCTAAAAGGAAATATGAGGACCATATTGCAAAAAGCATAAAGACCAACAATAAAACTTTCTTCAAATACATTAGGAGCAGGAAACCAGCCAGGGAGGCAGTGGGGCCCTTGGATGGCCAAGGGGTAAAAGGAGTAGTGAAGGATGATAGGGAAATGGCTGAGAAGCTGAATGCATTTTTTGCCTCTGTCTTCACTTTGGAAGATGAGAAGTGCTTGCCTACTCCAAAACTGCTGATTTCGGGAGGGGTGTTGAAAGACCTGAGTCAGATTGAGGTGACGAGAGAGGAGGTTCTATGACCGATAGACAACTTAAAAACTGATAAATCATCAGGCCCGGATGGTATACATCCAAGAGTTCTGAAAGAACTCAAATGTGAACTTGTGGATCTCCTGACTAAAATGTGTAGTCTTTTTCTAAAATCTACCTCCATTCCTGAGAACTGGAAGGTAGCTAATATCACCCCCATCTTTAAAAAAGGTTCCAGAGACTTCCGGGGCGGGACTAAGGGATATGGCTGCCTAAACCCTTGGCTCCGCCGAACCTGAAGCCCACCACCCCCGAAATCAACCTAAACAGCAACGAAAATATCT
>NW_015169789.1:824392-831301 GCF_001447785.1 Gekko japonicus
AAAAGGTTCCAGAGGAGATCCAGGAAATTACAAGCCAGTCAATCTGACGTCAATACAGGGTAAGTTGGTGGAAACTGTTATTAAGGAGAGAATTACTAGGCACATAGATGAACAAAAGCTATTGAGGCGGACTCAGCATGGGTTCTGTAAGGGAAGAAAAAAAAAGGTTCCAGAGGAGATCCAGGAAATTACAAGCCAGTCAATCTGACGTCAATACAGGGTAAGTTGGTGGAAACTGTTATTAAGGAGAGCATTACTAGGCACATAGATGAACAAAAGCTATTGAGGCGGACTCAGCATGGGTTCTGTAAGGGAAGATCTTGTCTCACTAACACGTTAGTGTTCTTTGAGAGGTTGAACAAACATGTGGACAAGGGGGACCCAATAGATGTTGTTTACCTTGACTTCCAGAAAGCTTTTGATAGTTCCTCATCAAAGGCTCCTAAGTAAGCTCAATAGTCATGGGATAAAAGGACAAGTCCTCTTCTGGATCAAAACTTGGCTAATTAATAGGAAACAGAGAGTGAGTATAAATGGGCAATTTTCACAGCGGAGGGGGGTAAGCAGTGGGGTGCCGCAGGGCTCATTACTGGGTCCGATGCTTTTTAACTTTTTCATTAATGATTTGGAGTTGGAAGTAAGCAGTGAAGTGGCTAAATTTGCGGATGGCATGAAATTGTTCAGGGTGGTGAGAACCAGGGAGGATTGTGAGGCACTCCAAAGGGATCTGTCGAGGATGGGCGAGTGGGCGTCAATATGGCAAATGGGGTTCAATGTGGCTAAGTGCAAAGTGTTGCACATTGGAGCCAAAAATCCTGACTATAAATACATTTTGATTGGGTCCAAACTGGTGGAGACTGACCAAGAAAGATATCTTGGAGTCATAGTAAATAACTCAATGAAAACATTGAAACAGTGTGTGGCAGCAATGAAAAAGACCAATGCTATGCTGGGGATTATTAGGAAGGGAACTGAGAACAAATCAGCCAGTATCATAATGCAACCTCATTTGGAATACTGTGTGTAATTCTGGTCACCACACCTCAAAAAAGATATTATAGCATTGGAAAAAATGCAGAAAAGGGCAACTAGAATGATAAAAGGGTTGGAACACTTTCCCTATGAAGAAAGGTTAAGGCACTTGAGGCTCTTTAGCTTGGAGAAATGACAACTGAGGGGAGACATGATAGAGGTTTACAAGATTATGCATGGGATAGAACAGGTAGAGAAAGAAGTACTTTTCTCCCTTTCTCACAATACAAGAACTTGTGGACACTCAATTAAATTGTTGAGCAGTCTGGTAAGTACGGATAAAAGGAAATATTTCTTCCCCCAAAGAGTGATTAACACATGGAATTCACTGCCACAGGAGGTGTCGGCAGCTACAAGCATGGATGGCTTCAAGAGGGAACTGGATAAACATATGGAACAGAGGTCCATCAGTGGAGCTGCGGTGGCTCAAGTAGTTAAGACGCTGAACTGCAGGCTGTTGAAGGTCAGTAGTTCAGCAGTTTGAGACCTGAGTTGCCGCATGACGGAGTGAGCTCCTGTCTCTAGTTCCAGCTCCTGCCAACCTAGCAGTTCGAAAGCAAGAAATTGCAAGTAGATAAATAGGTACCACTTCAGTGGGAAGGTAACAGCATTCCGTGCGCCTTGGTGTTTAGTCATGACGGCCACATGACCATGGAAAACGTCTTTGGACAGCGCTGGCTCTTTGGCTTTGAAACGGAGATGAGCACCGCAACCCTACAGTCGGACTCGACTGGCTTTCGAGCAAGGGAACCTTTACCTTTATAGATAGGAACTCTCAGTCTGGGGCAAGTGATGCTCTGTATTGTTGGTGCTTGGGGGGGGGACAACAGTGGGAGAGCTTCTGGTTTCCTGGCCCCACTGGTCGACCTCCTGATGGCACCTGGTATTTTTGGCCACTGTGTGACAGAGCGTTGGACTGGATGGGCCATTGGCCTGATCCAACATTGGCTTCTCTTATGTTCTTAAGTAATTTTAGCAGTTGCTTTCAAACAATTTTTCTGTTAGCCCTACAGAAAAGACAGCAAAACATATGTATTTTGAAACCAATTTCAACACTATGAGAACAGAATAAATTGTCTACCTCCATAAATAAAGAACCAAGAAACAATTACAAATCCTTCAGCCATGCACAGAGAAATGGGTAGAACTGTTATTATTAACCACTGAATAGTATATAACCATCCAAGGTTGCCTGTGTTTAGCACATTTAAGAACTGGGCAATCTTCCCCATACTTACAATAAGGTAGGCTCATGGTCTGTATTCATTCAGTGTTAGCTGTACACTTTCTACTATAGTCACAGTGTCATCCTAAGCGCAGTAACACCCTTCTAAATGCATTGAAGTCAATGAACTTAAAAGGATGTAGCTGTGCTTATGTTACTGCAAAACTCTGTTGCTAGGTCAGTGACGTAAATATCTTCTGCCCAGAGTATATTATTTGAGGCTGTCCCCCCATCTTGCAGGGAGATTCCAAGAGCCTTAGTTTTGTATGTTTTATCCCTTATCAAGGAATTTATTTATTGAGAATAGAATATTGCAGAATAGAAGAAAACAGTTTCCTGTTCCGAAGGGATTTACAATCTAGAATTTGAGACAATAAACGAGGAGATATGGATATGTGTCCAGTCAGTTTGTCAATCACACTTCCGTTCGTTTGAAGAACTGTTTTGTAAGGTAGGTCTGTGAAGTGTAACCTGCTGCTAACGTTGCTCATTCTGTCAAGAGGGATTCAACTGTATGCAGTACTGCCAGTTTGCTAGATGTTGGTTCAGCTGATAGAGCATATTGTTAAGTAGTTATCACAGAAGCCATATGGACTACTTGACTCAGGCATGGGATTATTTCTTCAAAGTCCCATTGGCATGGTGCTTGACTTGTACTGTATCATTGTGGCATCACTACATACACACTCCTGAACGGCCCACAGCTAAAGCTTGGCAAAAGTCCTACTAACGGAGTGGGAATAAAGTTTGTCCTCATATAAAGTACTGAGGCTGATGCGTTGGAGAGTGATTCCAGCTCATACTTTATTTAGTTACAGTAAATCTTGAGACGCCTTTGCCGGCTTGCAGATCGGCTTATATTCACAAATCACACCACACCCCAACACACACCCACACCCATGATTGGAGATTTACAGTGTATCCCTAGACCCATAGGTCCCTCCTAGGATCCTAGCCTCCCGATAGGTGTGTGCTAGGATCCGTTCGGGCTATTGTCTTTAGAGGCGAAGCTCAGGTCCTTCGCCTGACCACTTGTTGGCCCGATCGTGTGTGTGAACTTCCCTGGGTACACAACACCCCTCCCCCCTTGGTGCAAATGGCCCAAACATACATAATCCTTTAGATAGGCTGGCCTCTTATGCGCCCACGTGGAACAGCGGATGGCTGGAGCCGGAGCGGGGCTTCCTGGCACTGTTCCGGTTGGTTCCGGGGGCAGGGTTGCCGATGGGGGTATTGCTGTCGGGGCAGCCAAGCTGCTGGGCTCTGGGCAGCTCGTCGGTACTGGGTTGCCGCCGTCTTCCCCGCCAGGGATTGTGCTGGCTACTGGGAGTGGAGGGTTCATTGTTTCCAGTCCCCCAGGGTAGATGGTGGCCTCGTCTGGGCTGTCTGGGGCCAGAGGCAGGACGCGGCAGCAGAGCTGATCTATGCGCCGCCTCCAAAGCTGCCCATCCTCGCTGGCAACTTCATATGACAGAGGGCCGGTCACCCGAACCACTCTCGCAGGAACCCATGTGGGACCCCAGCTGTAGTTACGGGCATAGACCAAGTCTTCAGGGAAGAAGCCCCTCGGTGCCTCCTGGCAATCCATTCGATTTTGAAAAATACCCGGCGCCACACCCCCCCCAAATTGCAGGTGCCGGACCTTGAAAGCCCCCCTGTGAGTTACAACAGTTTGAGCATCGGCTGAGGCATCATTGACCGGCAGCTGCTGATAGGCCTGGGCCAAATCCAGCTTGCCGAACACCCTTGCTCCTGCCTAGGAAGCCAAGACTTGGCTGACCACTGGTACCGGGTACGTGTAGTCTTGCAGTGCCTTATTAATAGTGCACTTATAGTCCGCACAAATGCGAATGTCCCCGTTTGACTTTAAGGGGGTGACGATGGGTGTCTCCTACCGGGCATGCGACACTTGTTCTAACAGCCCTTGCTCAACCAGGTGGTCCAGTTCAGCTTCTATCTTGGGCCACAGTGCTAACGGGGGCCACCTGACCGTCATCCTTATCGGCCGCACCGCAGGGTCAAGGTCCAGGGAGACCGGAGTATCAGCCCAGCGTGCCGTCAAACTCCTCCGGGAACTCCCCGCAGACTGCATTAAAATCCTGCGGTAGTATAGAGTGGATGCCCATCACGGCAAAACCCAGGGGCCATAAACCACGGAAGTCCCAAAAGGCTAGTGAGCTTCTCTTCCATCACCAGCAATTCTAAAGGGCAGTCAAAGTCTCTGAATTGTACCCTGAATCTGCCCCAGCCCTTGATAGCCACAGGGTTTTTCTGTAAGTCCCACAGAGACAAACCCCGTGGCTTTTCCAGGAGGGCCCCCCCCCAGGGCAGAGTTTCTGTAGAGTCTCTGCCGAGATAATGGAAAAGGAAAAGCCCGTGTCTAGTTCCATGCAACAGAGGGACCCCTCGATTAATACAGTTACATGCATCTTGTTAGGGGCATCGGGGGGCAGATTCAGTACCTTTTGCTGCTGGTGGTTAATGGTCAATGTGTGCAGATCTAGGTCCTCCTGGTGAGTGGATGTTGCTTTCCTATTTCTACGGGATCGGCAGGTGCGGGCAATGTGGTCCTGTTTTCCATACGATCGGCAGGCATCACCATGGAAATGGCACGTCTTGCACTCGTGTGGGTTTCCACAGCTTGCACAGGTTGCTTGGGAGGCTTGCAGAGCGGTGGCCCCAGCCTGGGGTTGGGGCTTCCGGCGGATGGGTTGGCGAACCTGTAGGGCCTCTTCTTCATTTTATTTATTTATTTATTTATTTATTTATAAGTTCAATTTATAGCCCTCCCTCCCCGCAACGCGGGCTCAGAGCGGCTCACAATCAGGCATAAGCCAGTGCATATAACATATTTAAAACCATTTAAAACAAATTCTACAATATTACGACATTATTATTATTAAGTGCTCTGGATGTTCCAAATTGATCTTCCATAAAGATGGCGTATAATGCTGTTATATCTATTCAGTGCCATCTGTTCCGCTTGGCGCTGTCGTTCTTTCTCCCAGGGCCAGATGAAGATGGTACAGTAGTGGCTGCTCCTACTCAAAAGCCTGGCGGAAGAGCTCCGTCTTACAGGCCATGCGGAATTGTACAAGGTCCCGCAGGGCCCGGGTCTCCTCCGGGAGCTCGTTCCACCAGGTAGGAGCCGCCACCGAGAAGGCTCTGGCCCTGGTAGCAGCCAGCCTGGCCTCCTTGGGACCTGGCATCGCCAGGAGATGTTGCGTCCCCGACTGTAGTGCCCGTGGGGGAACATATGGGGAAAGGCAGTCCCGAATTGTTGGATGCTGTAGTGGGCACCATGTGGTGCGATACAGACGGTGGCCGTTCCCAGTGTGAGCCCTTGTATGCTGTGCCCATCTAGAGGGCTCCATCTATCTTGAGGTTGGCAGTGCCTACCAGCTTGCATCGGAGTTTCACATCCCATAGACCCCAGACAAACTGCGTCACGATGCTCTCCCCCATCTTCGTGAACCTGCAATCCATCGCGTGTTTGCGGAGGCCGGCCATGAAGGTGGCGGCTGTCTCGCCAGGCTGCTGAAAGCATGCTTGGAAGTTCATGTGCGTGGCCATCGTTGTGGGCTTCGGCGCATAGTACTTTGTCAAGGCCACGACGATCTCGTTGTATGTGTTGTCCAGGAGTGTCTTGGATGCCAGGAGGCTTTTGGCGAGGCGAATGGTGGCCACCCCGCAAGTGCTGAGAAGCAGTGCCCGTTTCTTGCCGGCATCGGTGACCTCGTGGTAGGTCAGGAAGCAGGATAGCTGGTCTACCCATGATTCCCAGAACTCGGGGTGTGTGGGGGGTCAAAGACCTCAAGGTGTCCTGGAGCGACAGCTATGACTCTTGAGTGAAGCGGGGAGTGGTGTCCTGGGGAGCGGGGAGCATTGTGGTGCTGCTTGGGAGCGATGCAGGGCGCAGCGGCTTCCACGGATCGATGCTTGGTGCTGGGCTGGAGAAGAGTCTGGCTCACTCAACGGGATCGTGGCCAGTATAAAGTACTGAGGCTGATGCCTTGGAGAGTGATTCCAGCTCATACTTTATTTAGTTACAGTAAATGCTGAGATGCCTTTGCTGGCTGGCAGACCAGCTTATATTCACAAATCACACCACACCACACCCCAACACACACACACACACCCCACCCCCTGATTGGATATGTACAGTGCACCCCTAGACCCGTAGGTCCCTCCTAGGATCCTAGCCTCCCTGTAGGTGTGTGCTAGGATCCTTTCGGGCTACTGTCTTTAGAGGCAAAGCTGGGGTCCTTCGCCTGACCACTTGTTGGCAGGACCCTGTGAGGACTTCCCTGGGTACACAACACCTCACATGACTTATGGACTTGGGAATTTTCATTCAGTCTTTTTCAAGGTGGTGGGGCGGTTCCCTCCCCACCTCCTTGAAAAAGACTGAATGAAAATTGAACTCGACCCTAGAAGCGGAGAATAAAGGGGCCGGTTGAAAGCGGTATTGCGCCTCCTCCCCTGGGTACAGGACTAGGACTTGCTTCCTAAAAGAGTCTTATAAAATTATGAGGATGTATCTAAGAATATAAAGAATGCACTTCCGTTCCTCCTCACTAACCACAAACAGGTCTCGAGGCTTTCCACAAAAACTGTACTTTCCTGGGGGGAAGAAGCACCCCCCCCCCCGA
>NW_015169789.1:831341-839798 GCF_001447785.1 Gekko japonicus
AAGAGCGTCCGCCTTTTTCTCCCCAGACCGGAGAGAACTGGGGAGGGGTTGTGGAGCGGGCATGAGCGCCCCTCCGTCGCTTCCGTGACCAGGCTGCCCGGGACTGGAAGCGCTCCTGGCGGAAGATCCGACTTGCTGCCGCAGTCATTGCAGCCGCCAGGATTGGCTGGAGCTCAGCCTTCCTCTGCCGCCATGTGATCGGGGCGGAGAAGGAAGGCGCGAGAGATGGAGGGGAGCGAGCAGGACGGAGCGAGGCGAGGGGCCAAGCGGGCCGAGGCGGAGGGAGAGGAAGGGGAAGCCGGGCGCGATGGCGGAAGTGAAGAGCGGCGGCCGGCGAAGGGGCGTTTCAGGCCCGGCCTGGGGTAAGGGACGGTGAGACTCAACCCCCTCGGGGGGAGGGGGAATGTCACGGAGGTGTCAAAGTTTGGTCGATCCGGGGAGGAGGCTGAAGGCTGGCATAAGCCCGAAGGCATCTCAGGGGAGAGGTCGACATCATCATCTGCTCCTGTGAAGCCTGGCTATGGTAACTCAGTAGTGAAGTAAGGGCACTCTGCACGTGCTCAGAATTCTTTGCTGCTAGGGGCTATTGCTGCGTTAGGAGCGGATAGGGCCTTTGGAAGAGGTCTGACAGTGGGAAAGAGCTCGAGGCTGCCTTCAGTCCCTGATGTCCTGTGACCTGTGGGCCATTGCTGCTCTGCCGTTTGTCTTGGAAAACTGGTTTCAGGGAAGAACTCACAGTCTGAACATTAGTCCTGCGTCTGAGGGCGGGTTGTGGTTATTCAGAGATGAGCGCAAACCATTCTGTTAGCATCCATAGCCATTCTCTATACATTTTGCAATTGTTCCCTAGTTTTGGGGCTAAGACTTGTGAACTGTGGATTGAATGAAGCATATGAATGGACAGAGTGTTCAGGGGAAGGAGTGGTGTTGCTGGACTCCAAGCCTGTGTGTGTGAGGGGGAAATGACAAAGAGCACTTCTGAGAAATTACATGGGTGCAAGTGTAGCTGTACAGTCTGGGCTGAAAGGTGAACATAGCCTGGTCTCTGTCTTCTCTCTACAGCATCTCTCTGCCCCTCTATGGCCTAGCTCTTGCCTAGATCAGTAGGCTGGACAGTTCTACCCCACCAGTTGTTTCTAGTGAGATATGGAGGTGGCAGGCAGGGAAAGAACACTTGTCAAACAAGATGCTGTGTTGATTCCATCACTGACTCATCCTACAGTTTAGGGAGTAACTGATAAAGCTTTCTCCTTTAAACTGACTCAGTCTGCAAAATTAAGACTGGCCTCTGCCTGGGGGTTTAAGGCACAATCTTGTGCAGAGTTACTCTAGCCAAGGCCTATGGGTTCCCACTAGAATAACTCTGTGTATCATTTGCCTCTTTCATTACCCTTATCTCAGCCGTCTCTCTGGTGCCACACTCCCTTGAAGCAGCAAACTGGAGAATTACCGCTCCTTTACTTCCTCCCTGCTAGGCATGTAGTGTCTGAGGGGGCTTTCACACTTTGTCTTGGCTTCTTTACAGCAGTGCTGTTTTTAGGAACATCCTCAGAACATTGTCCTGTGTTTTCCCTTGCTTTGCTGTGATGTTTCCCAAACATGGTGTTATGATTTTTAAAGAAAAGATCAGTCAAAGTGCTTTTAGATGCTGTGTGAAATGGGAAGCTTTTCCTTAGTTAAGTCCCCACTATTTCCCCCTCCCTCCACCATCACATTTTTTTAAAATCAAGAATTGACAGATTGCTATAATGCAGTAACATTATAATGATGCAGTAACATTATAATGGAGGCCCAGGTAGCAGCCGCTGCCAAGGCAGCCTTTTACCATCTTCGGCTGATTAGGCAGTTGGTTCCCTTCCTCGAATCCAATGATCTGGCTGCAGTGATCCATGCTATGGTCACCTTGAGGTTGGACTACTGCAGTGCTCTCTACATGGGGCTGCCCTTGGTGCAACTCCGGAAGCTGCAGCTGGTGCAGAATGCAGCGGCCAGGCTGTTGATGGGCCTCCCCAGGTGGGAGCACATCCAGCCTGTGCTTAAGACTCTGCACTGGCTCCCAATAGCATTCCGGGTTCGCTTCAAGGTGCTGGTTTTGACCTTTAAAGCCCTTTATGGTCAGGGACCAGCCTACCTGAGGGACCGCCTTTCCCCGTATGTTCCCCAGAGAGCACTGCGATCAGGATCCCAAAACCGCCTGGACCTCCCTGGCCCTAAGGAAGTCAGGTTGATGGTAACCAGGATGAGGGCTTTTTCGTTTGTAGCTCCGTCCTATTGGAACAAGCTTCCTGCCGAGATCAGGGCCCTGCAGGACTTGTCATAGTTCCGCAGGGCCGTGAAAACAGAACTTTTTAGGCAGGCGTTCCGATAGGAGTGACGTCTTACCAGCAGCAGTGTGAACTCCGATCCAATACGACCTAACGCGGTGGCACCGCTGAATGTGTCCCTAAATTGCACTTTAGTTTTATCGCCATCTAATGAATGTTTTATATTGACTAGTTGTGTTTTAACTGAAGTCTTGTATTTTTATTGTGAATGTATACTGCTTGTCAGTTTTTGGAAGCCGCCCTGTGCCTGCCTGGCGGGGAGGGCGGGGTAAAAGTGAAATAAATAAATAAATAAATGATCTACTGCAACAATGTACCAGTTCTTTTAAGTCTCTATCCCTTTTCCTTGTGGAGGTATGTGGGGAAAGGTACTTACTGCACATTTCCCCTTATAGGTCTGCAACAAAAATGGCTAGAGGCTTACTGTTTTAAAAAAGAAAGCTGAGAAATGGTACATTGTTGAAGAAGTGTATGACATTACACTAATGCTGTAGTGACATGTTACCAGTTGTTTAAAAAGGCCCTGCAGTAGAGGTGAACCATGGGGGCTGAGGCAAGATAAATGTGGAGAAAACTGCTGTGGGGATGCTGCGTTGCCTCTGCATTCACAGTGGCAATGAGAGCTACACAGAGAATCATCTCCATGTGGAAGCAGTCTTGATGAATGCTGTCGGTGATTACTGGAAACTGATTTGTGGTGAACTACCATGGCAGATGTTCTGTCCAACTCCTGGAAGCTGGTAGGGTAAATTAATGGCACAGGAAAATTTAGCAGTTGTTAAACATTGCTCCCCTAGAACTTAGGGGCTCGGGGAAAAGACAGGCAGTGAATGGAGTGTGAGCCCAGCAGGACCATTCTGGAGCATCTGCCACTCTGGTGCACCCAAATGGGATCCTTTTTTTCTGATCCATTCTCTTGTTTTCAGCTTGCAGCTTGGTATGGAGAGCCAAAGAACGTCCGTCCTCCATAGGGTGGTCAGTTTTGCCCCTGATCCTCTCCCTGGTAAGGTTTGCTATGGGAGGGTGCATCTCCGTCTCCGTGGGAGCTGCTGTTATCATCAGCCTACAATATTAACCACCTGTTTCCATCTTTCCAGCCAGGCAGTATGACAGACATACCACTGAGCCAATCAGCTTCTACCTCTCGGGCTTGGAGGAGCTACTGTCTTGGAAATCCACCACTGATGATGCTTTCAACGTATCTATTGAGCCCTTAGCTAAACGGCAGCCTCCGCTTGACAGCAACAGGCCCCGCACGCTGGTGTGCCATGATATGAAGGGTGGTTACCTTGAAGACAGGTTGGGACTTCTTGGGATCTGCAATAGAGCCTGAAAAGGGGAAGCTTCCAGATTTGGAAACCGTTGCTAAAAGTAGCCAGATCTGCAACAAGCTAGTCTTGGTGGGACATTTGAGTGAATCCATATAGTTATGAAAGGAGTCTGTGTGTTTTATATACCTTATAACTCCCAATCCCATGCACTGGCCCTGTAAAGTACTTCTATGTGATTATCATCATATTGAGGCTGGTGCATGGAGAGGGGGAAGGGAACTGAGCGAACAGCTGCTTGCATGACTGGAGTGAGTGAGGAACTGGGAGTTTCCTGGTTCACACTTCTGTTGTGCACCGTTGTGTGTGCAGTCCTTGTAACTTCACACCATCCCAGTTCCCCTGTCCTCCTGCAGAACCAGCATAGCCTGTGGAGGCTGAACCTTAGCAGCTGTGCTTGGTCTGAGTCCATAGTCGAAGGAGCCTGCTTTTGCAAATCCTTACTTCATTTGCATCCTGCACTCCCAGTTTAGCTTAGAAGCACTGAACTAAAAGCCTGAAAAACTGGCTTATGGATGCTGCCTTTACAGGGAAAACAGGGAAGTAAATTTAATTTCTGTAAGTGTCTGGGAAACTCCAGCTGTTGTTATAGAGTCTCTGTGCCACTTCAGCTTCAGGGGATGTTAACATCAGCTATGTGGAGCACAGGGATTATAACACATTCATAAGAACACAAGAACATAAGAGAAACCAATGTTGGATCAGGCCAGTGGCCCATCCAGTCCAACACTGTCACACAGTGGCCAAAAATACCAGGTGCCATCAAGAGGTCCAGCAGTGGGGCCAGGACACTAGAAGCCCTCCCACTGTTGCCTGCTCCATGCAAGCTGTACTTTGCTGTATGTGATACTGGCCCTTGCTAATTACTTATTTCTGACAAAGTCCCTCTCTTTTTACTGTGGACAGGTTCATCCAGGGGTCAGAGGTCTGTGACCCTTTTGTATTCTACCACTGGTGCTACATTGACATCTTTGTATACTTCAGCCATCACACAGTTACCATTCCACCAGTGGTGTGGACCAATGCTGCTCATCGCAATGGTGTCCTTATGCTGGGTGAGTTTTGGGAGGAATGGAGCATTCTGGAGCATGTGATGTCACCACTGGGTTGGGCCTGCTTTAAAGGAGTACTCAGAGTGGTTGCTTTTAGCATTTAGTCTGTAATGAACATCCTTCATTTGTTACATTTTTATTGACATGTTTGTCACCATTCGCTGTTGTCTTTGTTCAGATCTGATGTGTGGCAGTTAAAAACACACCCTTAAAATGCAATCACAGTGTTAATGTGAACAGTGAAGTGCTGTTGTGGTTTCTCAAGAATACTGTCCCTTTAAATTTTGCTGCTTTGCTTTACAGCCCCTTTTTTCTGCTCAATTAGTGACTTTCCCGTTTTTTCACAGTGAATGCAGCATTTTTGAATTGATCCTTAATTATCAGATCTTATTCCTGGTAGTGGTGGGGTATTATTTCTTGTCTCTGTGCAGCAATGACATCTGCTTATTAATTTATACCTTTTATTTTGTAATCATTATTGCACTGTTATGAAATTACCATAATTAAAAAACACTATTTTTTTGGCTGCAAAAAGTAAATAAGTAATTAAAACTCACTCCTGCCTTCCTTGAACAAATTCTGATAATTATGGATGTATTGAGGAATGCCACTGCTACTGTGAGTAAACAGAAATTAATATATTAAGCAGAATTATCTGTAAAACAAAGAAGCAATATTGAAAGTGGCATTCACAAGGAGAAGTGAAACTTTTGCTGAATAGGGTTCACTTCCAGGTCAATATTCCCTTAGGGATGAGTATTGCAGGACTGGGAAGGAGTGCTAGATAAAGTGCCACATTGAACCACATTTTCAGTGGATGTGGAAGAGGAATGAGTAAGTAGGACGAAGTCATTATTTCTGCATTTCTCCAAGCTGATCCAGGTTTGATATACTGGTGACAGAATGGGTTGTCCTTCTTTGAAAGGACAGGGATACATTTTCATCCTAATAGTTGCATTATTTCAAAATATTCTGAAGTGGCTCTTGTTTTGTGAGTTCCTGTTAATTTGATATCACGTTCTCATTCTGAGATATGCGGCAACTTCCTGCAAGCAGCTTTTGCACCAGTTCCTCACTTTATAGCATTCCTTAGTGGAAGAGGAATCAGAAATTACCTATGGCATTTCATGTGTTTTGAGGACTCCCTTTTTTCTCCTGGGGGTTCTTCAGAGCCAGCGCTTCCCTGTCTGCTTTTCTCCTCCCGTAAAGAGGTTCTGGATAAGGCAGGAGATAAAGAGATTCATGTCCCCTCTGCATCTCTCTCTCCCCCCTGCCCTCAGGGACATTCATCACAGAGTGGACGGATGGTGCAAAGATCTGTGAGTCGTTTCTGGCAGGCGAGGAGGAAGCCTACCGTACTGTGGCTGAGCAGCTGGCTGCAGTTACACAGTTCTATGGTTTCGATGGCTGGCTGGTCAACATTGAGAACTCTTTGAGTGTGAGCAATATTCCCTCCTCTGTAACCCTTCCCAACCCTCTTATGGCTCCCTCCATGCACGGGCAGGTGGCCCCTTGGTTGAAGCTCAAGATCATCTTCTTCCCTTGCTGTGTGTCTATGCGTGTGAGCCTACCCACCTGCTCCTTCTGCCATTCCTTAAAGTCCCTGGTTGAGCTTCAGAAACCTGGTGGGGCTCAAGGGAAGCTGCGACTGTGTCCATAGGCACACTCAGTTTCACAATGCAGCTTCATTACCCCTTACTAGGGTGATTAACAGGCAGGAGAAGGCTGGCTTTGTCCGTTCTCTTCAGTGTGGATGGATGTTACTAATCTGCGTTGTAACTGTTAGTACACATTAAGGAGTATTAGATTTTCCAGATTAATTTGAAATAAAAAGGTGTGATGCTGTGTAGGCATCCTAGAGGAGCACTGTGTACCATGGCCAATAAAGTCCCTTAAGTGCAGGAAATGTAATTGGACAGTATTTTTGTGGAAAATTCCTGTTGCTGTGGTATATCGTAAAAGATGGTTTAGGCATACTGGATAATTAGGAGAGGAGGCTGGAAGTAATAGCACTTCAGAAATCCTGTCCACCTACCTTCTCTTCCTGCCATAGGTGACACAATCTTCCTGACAACTCAGCACTTCCCCTGTTTCACAACCACCAACCTGCCTTTCCTCCAGCTTCTGCAAAAATATAATGCAGTTACTATATTCTGAACTATAGTACTGGAACTTTTTCATCTAATATTGTCCAGCTGAAGTATTTGGAATATGACATTGATGGTGATCTCAACACCTCCTTATTCAGAACTCTGCCAAAGTGCTGGGATTTTGAGGTCCCACCTATTGAGAGGGGCATAGATCAATGGGGAAGAATTTTAAGAAGGGGAAAGGGGTGGGAAAGAATAATCCAAAGGGAAAGACTGAAAGGAAGGAGAATGCTGAGGTGGAGGTATACTAGCTTGCTGCTGTGTAAAAATATTCGGCACTTTGTTTGTCATACTAACTTTTCAGTATATAAGTGATTGTTTTACTGCCTCTCTTGAGCCATGTGGGAAATCTAGGTAAAAAAAAATAGGGGTGTGTCCAGACCTCCTTAGAGTTCTCCTGCAGAATGAGGTCTTACTCTTTCTCCCTCCATTTTATAAATTACTTAGCAGTTAATTGAGTTCTGGTTCATAGATCAGTCCAACACCTCCTCCATTGCCTGTGCTTCAGGTGTACTGTCTGACTTCTTTAGTTTTTCAAGGACTGCAACCAATGTTCCCTCTAAGCTGTGGAGTCTTGTGAGCAAAAATTCTCCTTTGTGAGCTACTGGCATTAAAATTGTGAGCAAGTTGATTTGGCTACTGCATAAATTAGTCTGCTCTGGAGCCATTCTTCCTGAGCTAAGACAAAAATGTGTGAGCCAGAGGCTAAAAACCTGTGAGCTAGCTCACACTAACTCAGCTTAGAGGGAACACTGCTCACAGGGTGTCTGTTGTGGGGAGGGGAAGGGAAAGGAGTTTGTAAGCCGCAGTTCGCAAAAAACATGCTCCTGGGTATGTGTGTGTATGTGAGATATTGGAAGCAGAGGCCTAACACAGATAGGCAGAAACAGGTTTTCTGAGCTGTATCTCAGTGAGGAAATTTATTTTCCTTGAACAAAATATGGTGACTTTGTATGCACCCTGCACTGGAAAGTAAGTTCACACATGGACGTGCAGCATTTCCATTGTCATTGAATGAGCTCTGGGTAGAACTTCAAGGACATATACAGGACAATAACGTTGTGCACGGGGGAGGGGGGGCAGGCTGGCTGTGGGATGACTGGATCTCCTAAAGGATCCTTCCCACAGGGTGATTACGGAGTTCTTTCATGGCAGGTGACGGCTGCACAGAATATGCCCCGCTTCTTGCGATACCTGACGGACCAGGTGCATCAAGCTGTTCCAGGAGGAAAGGTGCTGTGGTATGACAGTGTCTTGAAGAGTGGAGAGCTCAGGTGGCAGAATGAACTCAATGATAACAACCAGTGAGTGATGTGAGCCCTCCTGCTCCCCTCCCCAAAAGAAATCCAGAGATAGTGGGTCTTGCTCAGAAAGGCAGAGTAAGAAAAGCAACTGTCTTTTATAAACGGAGGGTTATTTTTACTGTCCCATTGAGGCCTCATCCGTGCCCTGGTGTATTTCCTGTTACATTTTGACAATGAGCCCCACATTGATTAGGGTGCGCCATTGTGAGAACTAGAGTAGGTTTGGACTAGAGGTGCTACCTGTTTGCATGAGCACACTGTTTCAGTTTGAAAATACCAGTTTCTGACATGAATTTTTC
>NW_015169789.1:839836-842470 GCF_001447785.1 Gekko japonicus
TAAATGCCAAGAAACAATTGAACTGGGATGCTGTGCAGCAAAGGTGGGTGAAACAAAAAGGTCCTTGATGCCAGCATACAAAAACAGAAGGACATACCTCAGTTTGACAGGGCAGGCTTGGATTCAAATCCATGCCCAGTTTTGAGCATGTCCCAACCTAAAGAACCTCACAGGGACAAGCCATGTATTCTGCCCCAAGCTCCTTCGGAGGGAGAGGGGGGGGATCCCATATGGTGTACTTGTTAGGATTTGGGGGACGCAGTTTCAAAACCCCATTGTGTCATCAAGCTCTCTGGTGACCTTAGACCAGTCACACCCACTCAGTCTCACCCTACCCCACAGCTTACTGAGAGGATAAAATGGAGGCGAGGGGGCGATGTTATGTACTGCTTTAGATCCCCACTGGAGAGAAAAGTGGGTTATACGTATCTAAATAAATAAAGGCAGTGTACAAATATGATTGAAATGTAAATAGGCCTTCTTTAGGAAGGGATCAGCAAGCAGACAACATATAACAGCTGTTGTCCCAGCTATACAGTTACAATGTTGGACACCATATGAGGCTGTTAACAGCAATGCAAAATGCCACCCAGACTCCAGGTTTTTAAAAGTTTTTGCAACATCTGTGCATGTGCAGGCATTAATCTTAATTTCAGTGAGTTTTTTTAAATTCTTCCCAATTTTTTATTTAAAGAACAATATTTTCCTGCAAAACGGGGTTTGCAGAATCCAAAATTGTTGCCATGTTGCCGTGACTGGTTCCATTGTGTGGTTTTTTAAAAATCTGCACAAAGAGCCTGCTGCTAGAAACGACGATTCAAGAAAAATAAGGGTGTGCTGTCGAGTCGCAGGCATCTTATGGTGACCCCATCAACAGGGTGTTTCAGGAAAGAGAGGAGCAGAATTGGTTTTCCATTGCCTTCCTCTGCATAGCAACTCCCACCCAAGTAAGTACTGTGGCCAACCTTGTGTAGCTCCTAATCTCTGACAAGCTCGGGCTAAACTGGGCTATTTGGGCTGCTAGATACAAAGGCTACCCAACCAGAAATATGGAAAGTGCCCAGAAAGGGCAGGTACCCTTTCCACCCTAGTGCTAATAATGGGAAATTGGCTGTGCATACCACACAGGGTGCATTGATCCTTCTTGGCCATGAAGGTCAGCAAAGGCTGGCTGAAGGAATTCTTACAGTTAGATCAATCTCAGAAGCCCAGATGGTCAAAATATCTGCAAGGCTTAAAGACTTGTGGCATCCATACTTTCCTTGTGCCTTTGCAGGGTTTACTTTGATGCTTGTGATGGTTTCTTTACTAACTACAACTGGAAGGACGAGCAACTGCTGCAGACGAGAGAGATGGCAGGCGAGCGTCAGTGTGACATCTACGTGGGGGTGGATGTGTTCGGCCGTGGTGATGTTGTGAGTGGCGGCTTTGATTCCAACAAGGTGAGAGGGCATCGTGACCACTGGGGACATTTCCTCTACAGAATAGAGTATGGTCGTACCAGGCCACAGGGCTAAACAGGGTTCAGTATTGTGGCCAAGAGCCACAGGGTTTTGCAGCCCAGGGTACAGTGTAACTATTAACTGAGTGCTTTACTTTACCTTGGGGTAGGCTAGGCAGAGCTTTTAGACATTCAGCCCTGGTGTCTTTAGCATTTCTGTACAGAGGGAGTTGTCATCCCTGTAATGCAGTCAATGTCTTTCTCGAACCCCACAGTCGCCAGAGCTCTGGGATAACATCTGAAAGGTAATGGTCAGTTTGTTTTCCTTGTGTCCCTACAGTCTCTGCGCCTGATTCGTCATCATGGCCTTTCTGTGGCCATCTTTGCACCTGGCTGGGTGTATGAGCACTTGGGCCCGACGGACTTCCTGCACAACGAGAACAAGTGAGAACCATGGGAAGCAGGTGGGGGGTGGTCCCCAGCACGTCTCCTGGGGAATAGAGATGAGCAGTGGGGTAGGCTCTGTGCAATGAGTAGGCTTTGCCTGACTGGCTGCCCCTAATCACCTGGGCCTGGCCAGGCCCCGGAGCCCGGTATGAAGAGGCTTGCAGACATTCTGGGGTGCCAAGACGACCCTTCCTCTGCCAAGCTTCCTGGCAGGATGCAGCCTTTGGTGGTGCAGGAGAAAGACTGCTTGGTAATGACCTCTTTTCTGTTTGCAGATTCTGGGGCCTGCTATCTGAATGGCTGCCCACTCATGGTGTTGGCTCCCTTCCCTTTGGCACTAGCTTCAGTCTAGGCATGGGTAAGAAGCACTTCAACAAGGGTCAGGTAAGCATATTGGGCAAGAGGGAGCCCTGCAGAGGGAAGGAAACTGTATGTTGTGCCTTGAGTCGTTAGGAGTCAGTTGTTGGCTTTGGCTGGTGGCCAGTGTGGTATTGGACTAGTTTCTGGGAAGCTCAGGTTTCAATCCTCACTCTGGTATGAGAACTTGTTGGGGAACCTTGGGCCGGAAACACACTTCCAGCCTAAACTACATCATAGGATGGATGTGAGGATGAAATGGAGGAAGGGAAAATGTTGAAAGCCGTTTTGGGTTCTCACTGGGGACAGGAGTATAAATGAAGTTACTAAATAGCTGCCCAGTCAGTTGCTCTGCCGGGAATACCAGTGAGTTGGTGGGTTTCAAGTTG